>NC_045436.1:4275109-4275594 GCF_002776525.5 Piliocolobus tephrosceles | reverse complement strand
ATCTATCTATCTATCTATCTATCTATCTATCTATCTATCTATCTATCATCTATCTGTATCAACCCATTCTTGCATTGCTATAAAGAAATACCTGAGACTGCATAATTTAGAGGTTTAACTGACTCCTGGTTCCACAGGCTGTATGGGAAGCATGGTGGCATCTACTCAGCTTCTAGGGAGGCCTCAGGTAACTTACAATCATGACAGAAGGTGAAGGGGGAGCCAGCACTTCACATGGCTGGAAGCAGGAGGAGGAGTGTGGGGGAGGTGCCACACACTTTTAAACAATGAGATCTAGTGAGAACACACTCACTATCACAACAACAGCACCAAAGAGAAAATCTGTCCCTATGATCCAATCGTAGCCCACCAGGTCCCACCTCCAACACTGGGGATTGCAATTGGACATGAGATTTGGGTGGGGACACAGATCCAAACTCTATCTATCTATCTATCTATCTATCTATCTATCTATCTATCTATCT
>NC_045436.1:4253055-4275099 GCF_002776525.5 Piliocolobus tephrosceles | reverse complement strand
TCTATCTATCTATCTATCTATCTATCTATCTATCTATCTATCTATCTTCTATCATTTATCAACAGTAGATATATTCACAGATATATACTTGTGGATTGGCTTTGTTTCTCTGGAGAACCCTAAGTAACACAGATTTCATCTAGATTCATTGGCATAAGCTGGCACTGTTGGTGTAAACAGTTGTAGGCACTGGCCCATGAAAGGAGCCCATTGTGGAACACATGTGAGATACTCCTGGGGAGATAAAGGAAAATTGGGGAGGAATTCAAGGAGATTTGGAGTTCCTATAGAATTGTGGGGGCAGAGGCAGTGTTTTAGTTTTCTATCTTTAATTGTGGCCCTCTTATTATCCCAGGTTGGAGCAACCAGAGAATAATATTTGGTTAGTTTGGACCAGTTCTCAGCTTAAATTTTTGATGTTTGGAGGTTTTAGATGTTGGGAGAGAATCGATAAATAATTGAGAAAGACTTGCAAAGCATTCTTTTCCTTTCTATTCTTTCAATCTTTCTTCTGTTGGCCTTAAAAATGTCAAGATTTTCAATGTAATTTTGTATCGAAAGAGCCTCTTATAAGAGTAAATGTTTCATTGATTTTTTTTTTCTACAAACGTAAAAAGAACATAAGTGAGGATGAGTTTTACTGAGCCCTACAGGCCAGAGCCAACTAGAAAAATCCTTTAAGAAAAGTCCATGGTTGTTACTTTGGAAGCTGGGCATCATACTTTCCATCCTGTCATCTGCTCCTCAGTGGCTCAGCTCCATGTTGATCATTAGACTCAAACATCACCTTGGAGTCTGGCAAACAGCTGCCCAATTTGGTTTAAGGCTAGAGTCTTTTCTGGGAAAGAAGATGGATCTGCTCATTCCAGAAGAGTTGGTTTTGAGTTAAACAATGTGCATGTCTGCCAGGTCTGCAGAGATCAGATTGAAGGCCAGCAGGATACCTAGCCTGTGAGCTGGCCTGGAGGGTACAGGCAAGGCCTATAAATTCAAGAGCCTGGATGCTAAAGGATTAAATGTTGAACTCTCAAGCCAGCAAAACCCAGTCATGGAACAATTGCATAGTCTTGGATCTTGGTGTTTTATATCATTTCAGGGTATCATTGTATCCCCTGAAAATACTTACATACTGCAAAGGTTAGGCATAGCCTGGTCCTAAAACCCCCTGTCCATACATCATACTTAATGAAAATAGTAATAGTAATAGTAATTTATTATTACTCCTAGAAATATTTTGAATAATATTGTATTAAACTAGCTATGATGGTTAATATTAAGTGTCAACTTGGTTGGATTTAAGAATGCCTAGAGAGCTGGTAAAGTATTATTTCTGGGTGTGTCTGTGAGGGTGTTGCCAGAGGAGATGGACATTTGAGTCGGTGAACTGGGAGAGGAAGGCCCACCCTTGATGTTGAGCTCTCAAGGCTTTTGGACTTGGACTGATGGATGCATTACAGGCTTCCTTCCTCCTCAGCTTGCGACGAACTATAGTGGGACTTCACCTTGTGATTGTGCGAGTCAATTCTCCTTAATAAACTCCCTTTCATGTATATATAGATCCTATTAGTTCTGTCCCTCTAGAGAACCCTGCTACGTACTAGCCATTACGCAACCATTGTGAATCTACCAGCTTCTCACTTATTTCATTGTCTCATAAACTCCCACGTGTCTAGCGTTGTGGAATGGCACAGAAAAATGGAACAAGAAATGACATTTTCTGACTTTGAGAAGACAAGACATGCTTTAGAAAATAACTGGAGTATAATACAAGGGTAAACTGACTGTTAGAGGTTCCAAAAGTTAAAGACAATTCTGACCAAAAAAAAAATTGTATGGGTGGGAAATAGTCAGTGAGGCAAGGGTCCGTGAATGCTTTGCACATCACGAGGAAAAGGTTTAGTCTTAGCTGGTAGAGAAGAGAGGATTTAGCTTTGTAGGCTGGTAGCAAAGATTAATTAATTTAAGCAGAAGAATTCATTGCCTGGAATGGAGGCAGGGCTGAAAAATCTTGGAGAAAATATATGTTCTTAAGCAGATGGAACTGATGAAACAGGCTCATAGAAGTGATTGTGGAACAATCCAGACACGGAGAAAGAGTAAATGCTGGTACATCAACTTCAGTGGTGCCGATGAACGTGAGGACAGCAGAAATACCTTGAAGATGCAGCAAAGCTTAGGTGTGCTGGGGACCTAGCTTTGATCTTCTGGACAAAAGCAGTGATCACAGAATAGTTTGGCACATACAATTAGAAACTGTTGATATTATGAGTAGAGTTGAGTCTCTGGCATCATTGCAAGTAGCAACATGCTCAGTGGGAAAGGACTGTTGGAATCTCAGCCACATTCCCATTCTCAGAGACAATATTCTTGGTCATTTTCTTCTTCAGTCCTCCATTACCTCCAGCACGTTTTGTGCCTCTGAATCTGTGTTCCCCTCCATCCCTTGAGGGCCCTTGTTCTCCTGGAGAAATCTTCCTCATCCTTCAAAAATCACTTCTCTAACACCCCAAAGAAGCTCTCACTCTTCTAGGTTAGTATTTTTACTTTATAAATAGCTCTACTTTAGCACTTACATTTGATTACATTTAGTCATTTAAATGTGGCTCTTTCACCCCAGATTGTTCGTTCTTCAAGGACAAGGGACTATGTCTTATTCATAGTAAATGCAGGGATTGGGTTTAGTCTTGACTTTGAATCCCAAGCAATTTGCAATTTGCTACTAACTTGCTCTGTGGCTTTAAGAAATATGATTAATTTCTCTTTACCACATGCCCTTCTTTTATAAAATAAGGCAAATGGTATCCACTTAATAAGGCTACAAATTAAAAACTAATTAAGATAATGTATAAAAGGACCTGTCATTGTGATTGGTTCATAGAAACTCAACATTAATTTTTTTCTTCCTTTCTCGCTTTTGATATATCTAGGCTCAGCACAGTGCCTTATGTATAGCAGAAACTCAATAAATTTCAGTGGAACTTACAAATGTTAAAGTTTACTGAGTGCCCACCACATTCCAGGCACTGTTCAGAGCTCTATAGATGTATAGTAACTCATTCAATACTGTTCCTAACAGCATGAAGAAAGCACCATGAATATGCCTATTTTATTTATGAGGAAACCAAGACATAAAAAAGCTAAATACTTCCTCAGGGAAGCCCAGCAAATAAACAGCAGAGGCAAGATTTGAATCCAGGTAGATGTGACTCTGAGGTCCATGATTCTATAGGTCGATTCTACGTAGTTACGTAGGATAGGAGTTACATAGGATGTGGAATCCTCTGAAAATTTCCTGCTGGTGATGATCTAGCCCATTTAGAGAGTACCAAGAGCAGGGTTGGCAAATGGCTTGAGCAAATCCGTTGCTAGTATACTACTCCAAGGACTTCTGAGTTGCTCTTAAATTTTTTAGGAGAAATTATTTCCCGTGAGAGAAAAGATCCAATTCTGTCATGGCACTCCTTCACTAGGGTGGACATCCATTCAAATTAGCTGATGAGTTGACTAAGGAACATATTCACTGGAGTCCTACCCAGAATTTGCTTCATTCTTGTCATGCAGTGGAGGGTGGCCCTTGAAGCATAACCACCACCACTACCGCCACTGCCACAAACCACCGTTGGTGGTTTTTTCCCCCTCCAGGGGGTGCTTCTATTGGCAATGCTGTGGAGTAAGTCCTGCTGGAGCTCCATTTTGCAGCTGAGAAAATTGGAGCTCATGGAGGTAACTAATATGCACAAGGTCACACAGCCAGCGAACACTTCTGCCCAGAGCTATCTGACTCAGGGCCTTCTCAGGCACCCAAGAGCAACACAATTAGAGAAGCCGATAAGGGTTCCACAGTGGCTGGTCCTTGGCTCACCTCGAGAGGAGTGCTCAGAAGATATGCCATCCGTCCTCTTAGGGCTGAGCTTTCGCAAACTATCTTGGAGAAGGAAACAGAAGAAAAACTTTCCCCTGATCTGAGAAATGAGCATTTCTATTGAAAAAAAACCGGTACACTATAGAAGTGTTCTTTTAGTTATTCCTGATTTAAATTAGTACTGAATTTTGGTTTGAGCAAAAAAATGATTTAATGACCTAAAATTGTAGTTACCCTAAAGTCAGATTTGTTTTCTTTAAGAGAAGTTAGGGAGAGCTTCCAAATCACTTCATCTTCTATTTAAAGGGGAAAAATATTTTTCTATAATAAATTTCACTTTAGATTTAAGCAATGGGACTACAATACTTTCCTGTTTCCCTAACTCACTATGCAATTTTTCCATTTGCAGGGAAGCTGGAAGATGAATTTCTTTGTAGGAAATGGAACGTTGTATAAATATTTTCTAAGAACGGGCATGCACAGACAATATTAATTAAAAGTGATGAAATAGTATAACCTTATGACATCTAATTTTGGTTGTGTGTTAGTGTGTTGATTGATGGAATCCAATTTCCTTTTTACTTTATTTGAGCCATCTTATGGTTCCTCAGCAAAAAGCTTGGAACTGAGCAAACATGATAAATAAGACTAATGTGCACAGAGCACACATTCCTTCTAAGCTGGAGAGGACACGCACCCCTTCTTTCCCCCTATGTGGCCAGCTAAGCACACACTGTACTTGAGAATAAGTCAAGAATAAAATCATAAACTTGGAGTATGCAATGTTGAAAAATAATTGGTATATTTGAATTTTCCCTTAGAAAAGATTGCATGAGGAGTTGGTATTGATGCTCAGCATGGAGATGACTGTCTCTCCTCCCCAGTGAAGCTCTCCTTGCTGCCCTCCCTTTCCTATGGGCATTGCTGTGCTGCTGGGCTCAGCTGGATGGAGACCCCTTCAGGGCCGTGTAATTGGGAGATAGGAGGCAGGACATGCTCCAAGCTTTCTAATGGCATTGTTTTCACAGCTCTTGGTGACACATCCATCCACTCCTATGTGTAGCCATTTTCATTTTAGCACACACACTGTGACAAAGGTTGGGGCAATGAGGTGTCCACGTCACCTGCACCCTTGCCCCAGGACTCACAATTCCTGCACTGCCAAGGCCCTACTGCTGTGTCCAAATCCATCCTTCAGACCCCTCTGCCCCATCATGTGATGAGTGTCCCTATTGTCCTTTTCCGTCCTTGGGTCTCACGTAGGGTTATGCTAGTTCATGAGGCATATTTTGATATCTTCGGCCTTTCAACAGAAATGGTCAGGTACTTAATCTGCTTTCTTCTAGGTCTTTTGCCTCTTTGCAGATTCATGGTTGCAAAATGATGCCTGGAGTCAGGGCAACACCCAGTGGCCTCCGTGGCTGGAAGGCAGAGAGACAGGCTGATGGAGGGGAACATCCATCTCCTCCATCAGTGGTGTCCAGGGCTCAAACTCTTGCCTTACTCTCCATTATGAGAGGATAATGAAGGGATTGACTGAATGCCATACACAGGGCACTTTACTTGAAGGTCTCTGTGTCTGCCCTCAAGAATTCTCTCCGACTAGATTCCATGTATTTCTGTTTATGCATGGGAAACTTCTGCAATTGCCATGAGGATTTGTATATGGATGTTTGTGATTCTAGGGGGATTTGCTGCAAAGCACCACCTCTAGAGTGGGTTCTGTCTCTCTCCTGACCCCAGGGTGATGCCTTCATGATGAAGTGACACTTCTTCCTGGAACATTCACTCATTGTCTCCTTACTCATGAAGCTGCTGCTCTGAGGGTAAAATTTCGGTTCTCAGTTCTTAAAAGCATTTTCTTCAATGTTTCTGTCCTGTGCTTTTGAGCAGAACCACCTCTGGTTCTGAGCCTTCATAGGGAGTGCCCCCTGCATGTGGAGGGAGTGTTTGTCAGTGCCTGCCCAAAATCCCTGCTCTACAAAAAGTAGAAAAAAATTAGCTGGGTGTGGTGGTGCCTCCTTATAGTCTCAGCTACTCTGGAGGCTGAGGTGGGAGGATTGCTTGGGCTCATGAGGTCAAGGCTGCAGTGAGCTGGATTCCAGTCTAGCCTGGGCAACAGAGTGAGACCCCATATCAAAAAAAATGAAGAAAAATAATATTTAGCAAGGATAAAACAGTATTAGCTCATCAGCACCAGTGATAGTGAAGCATGTTGATGAAAAAAGCAAACTCTGTAAAACACGTGAAGAGGTTTGTTCTGAGCCAGTATGAGTGACCAGAAATTACAGGCAAAGACATAAAGGTGCACGTGGGTTCAGCGTAAAGAGGCAGGATATCTTGAAGAGGCGGAGACTTATAGGTTACAGGTGGATTCAATGATTTTCTAATTGGCAATTGATTGAGTTGGCAATTGGTTGAGTTAAGCTTTGTCTAAAGGCTCGAAGACAGCACAAAGAAATGCTTAGTTAAGATGAGGAGGTTACGGAAGCCAAGGTTCTTGTCATTTAGATGAAGCCTCCAAGTCTCCAAGTAGCAGCCTTCAGAGAGAATAGATGACAAATGTCCCTTTCAGGGCCTTAGCATTTCAGACTCTTAGTTAATCTCTCCTATATCTGGGAAAGGCCTAGCTGCATAAATGGAGATTCTTTCCAGATGCAAATTTCCCCCTGGAGAGATGGCTTTGCAGGACCATTTCAAAATGTGCCAAATAAATATATGTTGGGGGAAAATATTTTTATTTTCTTCAGAGCCTGTCTGCCACGTGGTGCTATACCAGAGTCCGGTTGGAATTTGGCATCTTAATGCCACAAACAGTCTTCTTTAAGTCTTCTTGAAGTCTTAAGATCTGTATTTTAATGTTCATGCTGGTCAGTTTTCCCTAAACTCCAAAAGGCCGGGGAGGGGGTAAGACGAAGTATGCCAGATGAAGCATGCCGGATGAAGTCTGCCTATAGCCTTCTTTCCTGTCGTGGGCAGGAAATCGGTTTTTCAGGTTCCTCCAGGGTTCTCTTGGCCCTGGAGGGGGTCTGTTCAGTCTGTTGAGGGGTTAGGATTTTATTTTTGGTTTATGAACACAAGCTTTCTAAGGATTCAGGTGCTCCTTGGTGTGTTTTGTGTTAGCTGCTTAGAGAAGAGTATGTGAGTCCAGAATGGAGCCTAGTTAGTGATGGATACAGACACAAGGGGCATTGGTGATAGAAATATGTCACCCAGTGCCTTACAGTGTCACCGAACACTGACCTCGGCCTCCTGTGATGAGCAAGGAATGGCTGCGTGAAAGGCTGCTGAAATTCTTTGCTTTGCCTTTGCTAATAAAAATCATATTTAAAGTGTCTAGATATGTAAAAATATTCTATGGGGAATTGTTTCATAATGAAAAGAATGGTGATCACATGCAAACATTCCTAATTTATTAACTACAATTTTATAATCAACATGATTGAGGTATAATTTACATACAGTGAAAGGCATCCATTTACAGTGCACAATTCGGTTTATTAAAAGTGTTCAATTAGCTGAGTTTTGTACACACCCATGAAGTCACTGCCAAAATTTAAGAAACAGAATATTTCCATTTACCCATGAGAGTTTTCTTCTGTCCTATTGAAGTTTTTCTCTCTGTCCCTGGCCTCATGCAACCACTGATCTGACTCATCTGCTTTTTGTCACTGTGGACTTAGTTGCATTTTCTAGACTTTTGCAAGTAGTATCATGCAGCATAGACTCTTTGTGTCTGACTTTTAAAATCTATCATAATGATTTTAAGAGTCACCCGTGTGGTTGCATGTATCAGCTGTCCACACCCACGACTCTTTCATCATGCTTTTTTCTTCTGTTAAGTACTATTCTTTCATATGACTATAACACAGTTTGTTTATCCATACCTATTGATGAGCATCTGGATTGTTTTAGTTTTTAGTTATTTTGAGTAATGCTTCTGTGAACGTTTATGTACAAGTCTCTGTGTAGATTTATATTTTCATTTATTTGGGGTAAATACCTAGGAGTAGACTGACTGGATCCTATGGAAGGTATATGTTTATCTTTTTTTTTTTTTTTTTTTTTTTTAAGATGGAGTCTTACTGTTGCCCAGGCTGCAGTGCAGTGGTGCGATTTCTGCTTGCTGCAATGTCCCCCTCCTGGTTCAAGCGATTCTTCTGCTTTAGCCTCCCAAGTAGCTGGGATTACAGGCACACGCCACCATGCCCAGCTAATTTTTGTATCTTTAGTATCTTTTGTATCTTTAGTATCTTTTGTATCTTTAGTTTCACTATGTTGGCCAGGCTGGTCTTGAACTCCTGACCTTAATTAAGTGATCCACCCTCCTCAGCCTCATAAAGTGTTGAAATTACAGGTGTGAGCCACTGTACCTGGCCATATGTTTTCCTTTTTAAGAGACTGCCATAGAATTTTTCTAAATGGTTGCACCATTTTGCACCCTCACTGGCAGTGTATGAGAGTTCTAGTTGCTCCACATCCTTGCCAACATTTTGCATTGTTGATTTTAAGAAAAGTGTAAATTCATGCAAATTGATGGTTCAAATGTATATAATTATGTATATTACTAATAATACTGGAGAATTTTTGTTTTTTAGTGACTGAAGAAGTTTTTGAATTTCCCCTTCCTTTTCTTATGTCACATTAAATCCAACACTCAGGAAAGTAAATCTGAATTCTTAAAGTCATAAGGACCTTTTATCCTATTATAGCTGTGGTTAACAAAATACACCACTTTTAGTATCCTGGCAGGGAAAACTTTATTTCTTAAATATCTAAATTACAACTAGGGAGAAAAAAAGAAAAGGAAAAAAATTGATTAAAAGTTGTATAGAGGCGGCAGCTTAGGTTGGAATGCGGTAATTTCCACCAGAGTCCTAATTATGTATGGTTGTGTTGCTGCTCTCAAACCACAGCAGTGCTTATAGGTTTCACAGGCTGGCACCAAGTTGAACCACACCACTCTTGCTAACCTCTATGATGCTTTCTCCAATTTTTCATTCTCCACTGTTACTTACTCTGGGCATTTTAACAGAGTCTTCCAGAGGACTGAGGGTCCTGAGAAGTTGGCAGTGGCTGTGACAGATTTTCTAGCTTGCCTGGAGGCCCCGTTGTTGCCCGTGACTGCCTGTTCTGTGAAGTTATCAGCAAACAAAGCAGCGGTCTTGGGGTGGAGGGGAAGGCTGGGGAGAAGGAAGGCATGGTTGGGGTGGTCACTGAAGCACCATCTGGCTCTAGCAAGGTCACGGGGAAGTTTTGAGTGCAGCTCCAGCTGGACTTTAAGAATGTGTGGGGCTCCATTGTAAGGTGAATGAATGTGCAAGAGTGGAGAGAGAAGGAGACACAAGGAAGAGAGTGAGGAAAAAAAAAGAAGGAAAAACTTTATGACCAAAGAAAAGAGTTTTTTTCGAAAATGAAAATGATATGCAGCAATTTCTTTTTTGTTTGTTTATTTGTTTTAAGGAGCGAAAAGTTTATTAGGCAAGAAAGAAGGAAGGAAGAAGAAAATAGCTCCTTCATATAGAGACACAGCTCCTTCGCAGGGAGGGGGAATTCGAACAAAGAGAAGACCCCCAGTTTCCCCTTTTTATACTTAGAATAAAACATATTCACTGATAACCTCTGTATACTGTTGCAATGGCATTTTTGGAGGGGGAGTCTCAGCACCGTCGGAATGATCCATGGCACCTGGATGTTTCAGCCCATCAGTGCGTCCTCACCTAAAGCACAGCATGTGTGGGGTGGCAACTGGGTGAAGGGGAGAATGAGCCCTGGGGTTAGACCAGGACCCTGCCTCTGAGGCTTTCTGACCTCGACCTCCCCTGGGCCTGTTTCCTTATCTGTCGTGCTGCGGTGATAACGTCCTCATCACAGGGTTTCTGTGAAGATCAGAATGAGACAGTGGACACTCATTAAAGCCTTTGTGTTCATAATATATATTTTCACATTTGTCAGTTTGTTCATGAGAGTTCAGTTCTGAACAATCTCTCTTTATCGTCTGTCTTCAAGAGCGTGATGGGAATATAGGATTAGAAAAACATTTTTCTCTTGGGGATCTTTTACTTCTGTTGTTTTGACTATGAGCAGCCCTGATACTTGTAGACAGGCAGTGCTCGAAGGAGAAAGATCTTGGCTCACAAAAGTTTAATCCTTTCCGTTTAATGACTGTAGCTTAGCATATTTTAGTTATCGTCATTTTGGGTTTCATACTATCTGGCCTCACAGAATTGCACCAAACCTGTCCTGCCCCCGATAGTCTCCATAATTTTTTCGCCAGTAAACCCTGTAATGAGTTTTGTTACGAGGATGCCTGATGTTTCCATGCCTACAAGTCCTGTTTTCCAAACTGGCTGTTCTCAGGCTGGCAAGAGTGAGCTGATTTCACTCCAGAAACATTTTAAACTTCCTGAAAGATTAAATGGCTATGAGCACTCCCACAGAGCCTCTGCAATGTTCTTTGTTAAGGTCAAGGTTCATGCTTTCTTTACCAATTTGATGATTTTTCTGTAATTCTCTATCTGAGAGGTAACGTCCATCTGAAGCTATTCTGTAGCTGCCAGTCTAGAGCCCGTTTTCCTACTGTCTCTCCTTCCTTCTAATGCTTCGGTCTCCAGTCACTTTGTCAGTGATTCTGGCTTCCAGAACGCCTACCTGTTCTAGGGGAACATGTAATCTGTGAACAGCTCTGGACATGCTTCCCATGGCGTTTGACACTCCAGGCTAAAAATAGCAAGATGAAGCCTGAAGCATTCTCGAAGGAAATGAAATTGAACCACGTAACTGGATTATTCTTGGTTATCTTGCAGATATCCGTGTGACCAGACGTCTACAAATGGTGGTGAGATCATTTCTCGTCGCCTTTTAATCTGTTGGCAACTAACCTCTGAAAACATCTTCGGAGTTTTTTCTTTTTTCCCCAAACCAAGGGCAGCCAGCAATTTTGAAACTTTGCATATTGGATTGTCATTGTGACTTCCACAAGTAATTTTGCAAAGTTCATTTTTCTTTCTTTCCTCATTTCAGGCATTTTTTTTTTTTTTTTTTTGGGGGGGGTGGGGGTGGTTTTACTTTTTCACAGTGGTTGCTGAGAAAGAATCTTCTGTTTATAGGCTCCTAACAAATAGTGACAGCTGAAAGACAAATATGGTGCTGTGTTTGCAGGACGATGGAAGGGGGCCAGCAACCCGCAGCCTCCGGGCACACACACTCACAAGGAGGCCTTTGAGAGTGCTGCCTGGCATTGTGCATCCACAGATTGCTTGAAATAATTTAAAAAGGTGTTTGCCTCATACTTTCAATAACAATTTATTTCCAGAGATCCACCAGCATTGTACAAATTGATAGGATTGTCAAGTTTTTTTTGTTTGTTTTTTTTTTTTTGTTTTTGAATCTCAAGGCTTTTGCTTAACAGGGGCTAAAACGCAGAAAGATTTGAATCTATTTTCACAACAGGATTCTTGGACCTTTGGGTCAGATGTTGGAGTGTCACAAACCAAGAAGCCAGTGGTAGGTTCGTTCACGTTCTTTCTTTGGGAGAATTTCCTCCATGCTAGTGTTGTCCCAGAGCAGGATGGTGGTGAATGGGCTGCAGTTTAGAAAACATTATGCTAAGAAAAGAGAAAGTGATGGTGTCTTTCTAAAGCCAGCATGTAAATGGGCATTTGGGTTCTTCGTTTCATAATTTCAGTCTGAAGGAAATGGTTACCTGGTGTCACATAGAAGACCCTGAAATGATAACTACTGAAAAGGAGGCCCCAGTGGAGGTGGGCTGAGCATGTCGCCCTCAGCCAAGGATCGCAGCACAAGGTCAGAGTAGCAGTGGGTGATGCTGTGCTGATGACGAGGGTGACACACACACAGCCCAGTGGCTCCAGGCACTCTTATAAGCACCTTTACGCACATATCAGTACTCAACACAGCACTGGTGGGTAGGCATTGCTGTGATCACGATTTACAAGGAAACGAATGGCAAAAATATCTTGTCCAAAATACACAGTACATGGTAAAGCTGAGGTTTGAATCCAGGTGGTTTGGTTCAGACCTGGTACTTAAAGCTCAGCAATATGCTCCCTCTCTTGGGATCCCAGTGATTCTCAAAGCCTGAGATTTTGTTCTCTATTTCTTTTTTTTTTTTTTTTTGAGATGGAGTCTCGCTGTGTCACCCAAGCTTGAGTACAGTGGTGCGATCTCGGCTCACTGCAACCTCCACCTCCCAGGTTCAAGTGATTCTCCGGCCTCAGCCTCCCAAGTAGCTGTGATTACAGGCAGGTGCTACTACATCCGGCTAATTTTTGCATTTTTAGTAGAGATGGGGTTTGCCATGTTGGCCAGGCTGGTCTTGAAGTCCTGACTTCAGGTGATCCACTTGTCTTGGCCTCCCAAAGTGCTGGGATTACAGGCGTGAGACACTGGGCCTGGCTTTGTTCTCTATTTATCAACAGGACCTCGACTTTTGGGCAGACTGCCTGTCCCGAAAAGGGTTTTTCACTGACTTAGTAGGAGAGAATGCCTTTCCTGCCTCTTCTTTTCTCCTAACCCTTCTCTGAAAAATGTCTTTGTGTGTAGAATCCCAGAATGACTGGAGGAAGCACATGGAACTTCGATGTGAAAAGGACATTAAAAGATTTAGTGTCAATTTTTTCAACACAACACACAGCACGGAATCTGAACTTCCCCAATTCATCGTCACCATTCTGAATTTTCTTTTTTTAACCCAGAAGTGTTGGATTGGTCATTTGGTTTGGGTTCTGTGTCAGAAACCATTAGCAGATAAATGGCGAGGCAGGGCTCAGACAGTTCTCGGAGGGGACTTTTGTGAGATTTTGATTCTGCTAGAGAGCTGAGATATTCATTTGTCCACAGGCAACTGATGAAGCAGGGTTGTTGTTGCCTTCAAAATGAAATTCATACGTGGTGTTGGCCAGGCTCCTCCTTGCCTTCTTATCCTCCAACAGGTGATTTTGCAAATGTGATTCTCTCTGTAATTCCTTCCTGCTCTTCTTCCTCTAGAAACTTCTAGTATAAATTTTCTCTTTTCCCAACTCGGAGATACTTTATAATCTCATTCAGAAACAAACTGGAAGAGTTAAATACTGAGAAAAACATACAAGTTTCTACAAACAAGAGACTACCCTGCACTGTTTGAGGCTGAGTGGAGATGTACTGTTCTTCTCATACTCACCTCTGTCATATGATTATCTCATAAAATGCACATGGTGTTACTTTAAAATAGAAATCTAGTTAATTAGAACAAAACTTCAACTAATTTTAATATTTATTGAGCATAAGATGTACATGGCAAGGATCTGAGGGTAGCCTTGGGAAGCCCCCAGCTGGGCAGTGGGGGAGAGTGGGATTGATAACGTAGGAGAGATGAGATGCATGCAGGGGCTGGAATACAAGCCACCAAATGCTCTGTGTAGCAGCAAGATGATCTTCTTACTAGAGCACAGAGGAAGCAGTAGGAGGAAGCAGTGGACACGTTGGCGAAGAGTTCAATATTTCAGCTGAATTTTGAAGGATCCATTCACTTCTATGCTAGCGACCATGACAGGTGCAGAGCATACGGTGGGGGAAAAAGGCCCAGGCTCACCCCCGGAGCAGACACAGAGCTGCTGAGAGGACCATGAGCTGGCCGAGGCCTGAGCTGGCAAGAGGAGACTGCCGTGGGCAGTGATCTTCATGGCTGGAGGCACAGTTGAGCTCGAGTGTTGGCAGCAGGAGGAGTCATCATTCGCCAAGAGTCCAGTCAAGACCAGTCGTCCTTGAGGGGCACTGACCCAGAGACCAGGGTCGTCAGGCCACACCCTGCAGGGGCCAGCATGGAAGGCAGCCCACACTTCCACCACTGCCAGGAGGACTCCCCCGGTTTCCTCTATTCCCAGACCATCTTGGGAAGGAAGAAGGAAGGGGATAACTCATCTGTTAGCGAGTATACTTGGAGCTTGATGAGTGTTTACCAAAATTAAATTGTCTTAAACTGGAAAAATCTGATATAATATTGATCACTGAATTTGAGTGGCAGTAAAATTTTACTGCCACCACCCAGCGGGGAGTTCATAGGGACAATTGAGCAGGTTCCATAGTGTATGATTCTGTTTGTATGAAATATCTAAAGCAGGCAAATCCACAGAGACAGAAAGTTGATTAGTGGTTGCCAGGGGCTGGGTGAAGGAGGAGGACAGTAACTGCTAATGGGCACAGGGCTTTTTTTTTTTTTTTTGGGTGATAAAAATGTTCTAGAATTAGATAATGGTGATGACTGCACAACTTTGCAAATATACTAAAAACCACCCAGTTGTACACATTATAGGGCTATGGTCTGTGAATTGTATCTCAGTAAACAAATGCAAAAAGATTAGATTGGTTCAACAAAACAAGGAAGCTACAATTGTTTTCATGCATTTGAGTAGCAGTAGGAGTAAAGTCTCATACTGCTAGCTGATAATCATTAATGATGAATGATTAATGATAATCATTAGTAAAACACTGATTTTCCAAATATCTTAATCTGATGTATGAGTAAAGTCTCATACTGCTAGCTGATAGTGATTAATGATTAATGATTAATGATAATCATTAATAAAACATTGATTTTCCAAATATCTTAATCTGACACCTTGTTGGATAATAGTCTATACCTAGCTTTACATTTTTCTACTAAAATAATAAACTTCAGACAGAACTCAACTGGTAGTCAGTTCAACTCAAATAGCACTTGAAGCAAAAAAGTACTTATAGACAGCTATGGAAGTATAAAGCAACACACAAAGTGTGCAAACCCAATGTGAGGCGACACACGGCCATCTGGGTGCTTTCAGTTAAGTCAGTACTTTGCCTTTTTATTTCTTTCATGTCTTGAAGATAAGAAATGAAAAACTATGTTTTCTAACTCAGAGTGCTTGTTATAAACACACATATTGTACTTTGTACTACCATTAAAATTTGTACTCAGTACAAATTTTTGAATTTTGAAAATTTTCTTTCTTTACTTTCAGGTCTGTTAATATTGTTATAACAGTAAACTTGTAAGCAGAAAATATATTACTGTTACTCTGTTTTAAGAACAAGACTAAATGTGAGCCGTTTCTTTTACTGTTTCTATCATTCATGCAGTTGGCCTGGCTGGAAACCTCGTAGTTACCACCGACTCTACCACTTCCTTCAATCCCTAAAACCAACCAGTGGCCAAGTCTTGCTGATTTTATTTTTGTAACGTCTGTCACGTGTATTCCCGCTCCTACCGCCCTGATCTGGTCGACTGCTTCTCCGCACCCGGACTAGGATCACCTCTGGCTCTTGGCTTCCATCTTGCTCCTTTGGAGTCCCCCAGAACCATCTTCCGAAAGCTTCCTGCTGCCCAGGTCACCTCCCACATGCTCTCCCACTGCATGTCACTCGATTGAACCATTGTTTCCTTCTGCACCAAAGTTTATTTTCTTTACAGAGCTATATCATTTCCAATACGCTTTCTTTTCATAATTCTATCTCGTTTTTGTCAACTAGAGAGTTTATGATTTTAAAATCCTTTTTAGAAGAATCATGCTTTTTTTTTTGAAGCTTCTTGATCATTTACTGCTCACATTCCCTGTAGAGTGGTTATCTCTGTTAGCTGCCTGAAATCCTTTCCGGAACAAGATGGCATTTGGTGTCTTGATTATTGATCTTGGTATCCTGTAAGTTTCACGCCCAGGGCAGGAAGCTGGGGTGCATCAGAACTGCTGCTCTCTGAAGCAACTTGAATACTAGAGAAATGTCATATATTACAAATAAAAATCCACAAGATATTTTAATTCTTATCTCTCGATTTTTTTTTTCTATATTTTGCACTCCGGTTTCTTTTAATTCTCTTCTTTCCTTCAGCATCCTCCAAGTCTTTGTTCAAAGCCTTCTCCCTTTCCTGATGTCTGTTTTAGTTAGGTATACATTTCGGCTGCCTCTTTTTCTTATATAATTTTATAATGAAGACAAGGTCTTAGGATAATTTTATTTTGCCTTTTTTTTTTTTTTTTTTTTAGAGAAAGTGTCTTGCTCTGTCTTTCAGGCTGGAGGACAGTGGTGCAACCATAACTCACTATAACCTCAACTCCTGGGCTCAAGCACCTCAGCCTCTTGTCAGCTGGGACTACAGACGTGTGCCACCCACCTAATTTTTTATTTTTATTTTTTTGTAGAGATGGGCCCTTGACATGTTGCCCAGACTGGTCTCGAACTGCTAGGCTCAAAGGATCCTACTGCCTCTGCCTCCCAAAGACCTGGGATTATGAGCATCAGCCACCCGGCTCTTTATTGTGCTTTCATGAGTCGAAAACATTTGTCTCTTCTCCCTTAGCATTCATCTAAGTATATATTTTATAGGAGAAAGGCCAAGGGGAAGACCAGGGTGATGTTCAATATTAATATACTGTGTTCCAGAAAAGGAATGACATAAGCTCTTGTCTTGAGAAGTAATCCCTAGAACCGTTTATCAAATTAATCACTGAGCATAAGGGGCTCTGCTCAGAGCGGTGTTTTCATAAAGCCAAGGAGACCCTGCATACCTGGCTGGAGAGGGAGGAAGGGATTGAGGACAGAGTGGAAGTAAGGAAAGGCCTGGCCAGCTTCTAGTCCTGGGAATGGCAGGAAGATGGAGAAACAGAGGAAGGGCGCAGAGTAAGGTTCCTTTTGACTTCCTCTCTGGAGGCTGTGCTTCAGAGTTATTCCAAGAGCAGTCTACACCTCAGGCATATCACAGCGAGCTGGACAGCCGGTGTGGTCAGGCAGAAAGGGGGTTCTGGGGCTCAGCTTTCCAGGGTGCCCTCGATCTTTACAGGATAGGGATGCAGAGTTGAGAAGTGAAGGATCGACAGCGTGCACAGAGTGGCGAGGGGAGCTGACCGCGCAGCAGAGCCTGGGTGCGAGGCTGGGCCAGAGGCTGGAGGAAGGGCATGGCAAATACTCTGGAGTTTGTAGCCTGCGGGAGCTGACATGAGGCTGAGTCAGCAGGAAGTGATAATCCTGCCCAGACCCAAAGAGATCAGATTACCAGCGACACCAGCCTCAGGTTTCAGCCTTGAACGCCAGGAAACACCCAGGGAACAGGGTACACAGCCCTGGAGACCAGAAGAGGTAGAGGACGTCGGGCACAAGAGCCCAGGTTTTCCCACCACCATGAGATGTTAACTGCTCCCACCCACCCGGGGAATATCTTGGGAAGGAAGCGGAGGAGGGGAGACTATTCGGAGAGACCAAGCATTTTTATCCTGATGAGTGATTTTTTCCTAGTAGACTGCTTCCATCTTTGGAACGGATTACACTAAAAACGATAAGACTTTTGGTTAATTTTATCTCTCCATATAAATGTCAGTTATATATAATATATCTGCACACATATGCTATATATTTATATTTATCATATATAGAAGAAATTGCATACTTTAGACTGATATGTGTGTAAATTATTTAATTTCACTACAACATTTTTGTTATATTAAAATAAATACATCTTAGTTGTAAAATGCTGGAAAAATAAAAGTATCCATAAATTACTGAAGATATGACCACAGTCAATATTTTTGTGAATACTTTTCAAGTCTTATACCAGTGTATTTGTATTTATTAAGTAGAACCTTAAGAAATCCCTGAGATTTTACTGTTTCTGACTTATAAAATTAGAGATTTCATAGAGTCAACCTAATACATCTGGTCTAGGGGCACACAACATGCACACATGTACACATACGTGTACACCTATGTTGTAGGTGCATATGTACAGCTGTAAAAATGGATATTCTTCCTTTCAAAAGTGAGATTATACTGTCTTATAACTTTTTAAAAAATTTAGCAATGTGTTGTGAACATCTTTATATATCATTAAATATTTTTTCCAAGAGGTCCTTTTTAAGTGATTACATGGTATTTCACAGTAAAAAGTGCCATAATGTGTTTATTAGATAAATAATATCTAGATGCCTGTTAGATATTTAGATTTTTAATAATTATTTGATGTTATAAATAACATGGTAATACATAAACTTACAGCTAAATATTTGAACACATTGAGAATTATTTGTGTCTTGGGGATTTAGTGTACAGATTATTTTGTCACACAGGTAATAAGCAAACACCATATGTAGTTTCTTGTATTTATCAATTTACATTCTCTTAACATGATACAGAGACGAATCTTCAACTGGCTGCCAACTTGCTAGGTGAAAAACTGTAACTGATTTTACTTTTGGTTCCTGGGATTGAATAATTATTCATGTACTTAATAGTTCTGTTTTCTTTATCTTTTTCTTTTTTTTTTTTTTTTTTTTTAATGATCTCTTCATGACCTTTGTTTTGTGCTGAGCTCCATATTGAACCTGCCTATATGGGAAGCTGAGCTCACAGTCTGGCCCCTCATCACGAATTCTCATGCAGATTTCTAGCCTCAAAACCTTCTGTTTCTTTGAAATCCATATTCGATTTGTTATTCAGTCTGCTGCTGTTTTTACTGAACTATTATTTCATGGACAGTTGAGAAATGGAAGGACCTTGATGGTTAGTTGATTTCCTTCATTTCACCAACAAGGATATTGACATGGGGCCATGGTAGTAAGTTTCTCAGGGTCATGGGTCATGTGAAGGTCTAGTGCTGGGCTCCGGGCTCCTGGTCTGGTTGTGTATCCGTCACCCGTCGTCCTGGGAGCGTTCCTGAGGCGAGGTCTCTGTCAGGGAGCCATCCAAATAAATGCTGGCTGGCGTGCTTTACCCAAGTTTTCTGCTCTGCTGCTTTTCTGTTTCTGACTTCTAACTGTGTGTGTGGCTTTTTTTTGTTTTGTTTTGTTTTTGACGGAGTCTCGCTCTCTCCCCAGGCTGGAGTGCAGTGGCGCCATTTCGGCTCACGGCAAGCTCCGACTCCCTGGTTCAAGCGATTCTCCTGCCTCAGCCTCCTGAGTAGCTGGGATTAAAGGCGCCCGCCACCACCACACCTGGCTAAGTTTTGTATTTTTTGTAGAGATGGGGTATCACCATGTTGGCCAGGATGGTCTTGATTTCCTGACCTCATGGTTCACCTGCCTCGACCTCCCAAAGTGTTGGGATTACAGGCATGAGCCACCGCGACCGGCATTAACTGTGTTTTTATGTCACTTCCTTCTTAAGAACTGATGAGCTTACTGTGAACAATTCTAATATCTGTTTTATGTAATATCTGCTTTAGAAATCGCTCATTGATTTTAAACATATTTGTAAATGCCACATTCTGTCTGTCTTCATCAAACATCTAGCTGAGAAAACTTGGCAATGCAGCCAAGAGGATCTAACACATGTACTCGCATGCTTGATGCTAGTGAGAATCAGCTTAAAGGGGACTTCTGAAGGCCAAGAAGGCCAGGGAACTAGCCTTTTAGAGCCCACCACATGCTGGACTGTTTGTATATTTTATCATATTTCCTCCTCAGATAAATATTATGTGATATTCTTTTATTGCATCATTTTACAAGCTGACCAACGTCACCAGTACAGGCCCACTTCCTTAGGAACTGAACTGAGTTTGGAAAATATGCTTTTCATACCATTTACAGGAGCTGCATTGGCAAAGCAAGGCCTTCACTCTCTGATCCTTTTTCTTTTTGTAAGCTCTGACTGCCAGAACAATCTTCAAATAACATGTCATTATCAGCAGCCAAAAAGGAGGCTTGGACCTTTTAGGATTTGAAGTTTGCATAGCGGTCCTTGTTATTGCTTTCAGTCTTTTCTCACTGGGAAAAAATGGCTCCCGAAGTAAGAAGTAAGAAGGTTCTTTGTGACCCCATTTAGAAAATTGGTCATCTCGTCTATGCATCACCAGTGTCGAGAACTGTGCTGTGGTTTTTAACAGCTGTCTAGCAATCTATCTTTGATAGTGAAAGAAATACTGTGGCCATTAATCCATGAGCAGATGTCTGCTAAGCTTTTTGTCATATCATCTGACAGCTGACCAAAGCCGTAAGTGTGTGTGTTCAAGGATGTCGGGTGGGTGGGAGGCCTAGACAGCGCTCAGCTCTCCGAATTCATAAACATTTTGAGATTTCTCCATTAGCAGGGAGAAGGAGAGAAAGAGTGAGGGAGAGAGAGGGAAAATAATATTTTAGAGACCTCATTGTAAATACTTGGAACAAATAGTATCCGTGTTTTTCTTAGGGAACAGGTCAAAGATAGACTTACTAGTTTCAACTCATTTCTGTCTGCCAGCCACCAAATTTCTTTGCTGAAGGGTTAGGGTGGAAATGTCGGTAATTCTAAGGAGAAGCCTGAGCTATCAGCAACTCTGACAAGCCAACAACTGGTTAGTCTGTATAGGAGCAGCCTCTGAGGGGATGATCTTACTGAAAAAGTGAGCGAGTCTCATGCTCCCAGTCTGGTCTGTGGTGACCTAACAGGTTCAGGATAGCTTGATGCCTGTGTGTGACTTCTTTTGTTTTAAATTAAACACACTGTATGAAGATTGAGTCACCAAGACGAGCCCAGAGGAATTATCAGAGTCATATCTTGCTGTGTCAACAGCTTTGTGTCCCAGTCCCCAGAGGGCTTTAGTTGAGATGTTAGTGGCATTCAGTCAGGAATTGTCAAGCCTGAGCGCTTTGAATGGCAAGCTTGAGCGGAATTTTGGTCTTGATATCCTGTTCCTTGTATCAAAGCTCATCTGTTAACAAAAAAAAGTGGCACTGGTTCAAATATGGGCTAATGTCACTGAGGAGGGGCAGAAAAAAGTGTTACTGGTTCGCATTGCATTATAGACCTAATAAGATTAATATTTATAATCTGACAATCTAATTTTCAGACCCATTTCACTTGGTTTGATTAAAGAATTGTCGGGGAGTCATTAGAAAAGGTTTACCAGTTCCTTGCATTTTGTCTAAGGAGATTTTTCTGGGATGAGTATTATCTATAAATTCTTGTACTTATATTTCATCATGGCCTTAACTATACTTGCACTCTGGTGAAGAATGCTGATATCTCATAATTATATAATTAATAACTTCTGATATTATTAACATTTTTTTCTTTTTAAAGACCGGATCTTGCTACGTTGCCCAGGCTGGTTTCAAACTCGTCAGTCCAAGAGAGCCTTCCACCTCAGCCCTACAGGCACCACCACCACACTTGGCTTTATTTTCCTTTAACATTTTAACATACAAAATATACGACTATTTATTCACTGAGTGGCAAACACTGTTAATGGACGGTTTCAGTGTCTCCTCTGTCCCTTGTGGAAGGAAAACTAGCAGGCTGCTGACACTTCTCTGAGGCTCAGTGCCCATTTGAGATGGCTTCTTAAAGCCAGTGCTTGAGAACGTATGATGAAACAAGGTAGATCAAATAGTCTGGTCTTGTGGAACCAGGAGCCAGCCAGAGAGCTCAAGAGAGTCTGATTGCCTGAGGCCTCCTCTGAGAGCTCCAGATACCCATTTCTTGTTTCTTTTTTGCCTCTTCGGCTCACTTTCCAAGTTGTGCAATTATAACTTGGAAACGTGCTGTGCCTTTCATTGAGGGTGTTGTTCCCATGGAAGCAGCCCTTGCAAGACTATGGACCAAATGTTTGTGTCCCCTCCAATTCATGTGTTAAATCCTGGTCCCCAAAGTGCTGCTAGTGGGATGTGGGGTCTTTGGGAGGTGATTGTGTTGTGAGAGCAGGGCCCTCATGAATGCGATTAATGCCCTTATGAAAGTGGTTCCAGAGAGCTCCCTTCTCTTTCTACCATGTGAGAACACAGAAAAAGAAGGCTCTTTTCTTTCTCTTTCTTTCTTTCTTTCTTTCTTTCTTTCTTTCTTTCTTTCTTTCTTTCTTTCTTTCTTTCTTTCTTTCTTTTTCTTTCTTTCTTTCTTTTTCCTTCCTTCCTTCTTTCCTTCCCTTTCTTTCTTTCTTTCTTTCTTTCTTTCTTTCTTTCTTTCTTTCTTTCTTTCCTTTCTCTCTTTCTTTCTTTCTCCTTCCTTCCTTCCTTCTTTCTTTCTTTCCTTCCTTCCTTCTTTCTTTCTCTTTCTTTCTTTCTTTCTTTCTTTCTTTCTTTCTTTCTTTCTTTCTTTCTTTCTTCCCTCCCTCCCTCCCTCCCTTCCTCCTTCCTTCCTTCCTTTCTTTTCTTTTCTTTCTTTCTTTCTTTCTTTCTTTCTTTCTTTCTTTCTTTCTTTCTTTCTTTTTCTTTCCTTCCTTCCTTCCTTCCTTCCTTCCTTCCTTCCTT
>NC_045436.1:4240178-4252655 GCF_002776525.5 Piliocolobus tephrosceles | reverse complement strand
CCTGGGCTCAAGCAATTCTCCTGGCTCAGCCTCCTGAGTAGCTGGAACTACAGGTATGTGCCATCATGCCTGGCTGATTTTTTTATTTTTTATGTTTTGTTTTTAGTGGAGACAGGGTCTCACTGTTTTTGCCTGGGCTGCTTTTGAACTCCTGAGCTCAAGTGATCCTCCGTCCTTGGCCTCCCGAAGTGCTTGGATTACAGATATGAGCTACCACACACAGCCGAGGAGAAGGCTTTCTCCAAGAAAGTGGGTTCTCACCAGACATCAAATCTGCTCGTGCCTTGATCTTGGACTTCACAGCCTCCGGAATTGTGAGAAATAAATGTCTGCTGTTTATAAGTGACCTGCAGACATGAGAGGCAGTAGGGAAAGTTAAGATCAGAGTTAGGGATCCCTCACCTTGTAGAGGGCTATTGCTACCCCTCTGACTCGGATAGAGCTTCTGCGGGAGGGTAGGCTAACAGTAGATTCCTAGTCTATCCAAGTATGTACATAATTAACAATGAGTGAGAAGACATTGCTAAATATGCCCTGGGAACATAGAATTTTTTCCTGCATTACTGAATATACCACTGGCTGTTTTGGCTAGGGTGCTCTATATGTGTCTGTGTGTGTGTAGGGAAGGGGTGTCTTTGTGAAGTTATAAGCTGAACTACTCAACAGTTATCACCTATTATATCTTGTTTTTATGCAACTTCCAAATTGAGAATGGAGTTGGGGGAATGGGGGATTTCAGATGTCACCCTCTGGAACAAGATAGGTCCTTGGCATTGATCATCCATTAGGAACCAGGGAGCAGAGAAGTGGGTGGAAGTGAGTGTCCCTGAGAGAAGGCCTGTACTAGTCTGCACGGGCTGCCATAACCAGGTACTGCAGACTGGGGGGCTCAAACAATGGACATTTATTTTCTTCCAGTTCTGGAGGCTAGGAGTTTGAGTTCAAGGCATCACAGGGTTGGTGTATGGGAAGCCTGTCTCTTAGGTGTAGAGGCTGTTTTCTTTGTGTCTTCACATGGTCCCGTGGTCCCTCTGTACACGTCTGTGTCCTAATCACTTCTTCTTCTTCTTTTTTTTTGATAGAGTCTCACTCTGTCACCCAGGCTGGAGTGCAGTGGCACAATCTCGGCTTGCTGCAAGCTCTGCCTCCTGGGTTCAAGAGATTATCCTGCCTCAGCCTCCCGAGTAGCTGGGACTACAGGCGCCCGCCACCATGCCCAGCTAGTTTTTTTTTGTATTTTTAGTAGAGACGGAGTTTCACCGCATTAGCCAGGATGGTCTTGATGTCCTGACCTCGTGATCCGCCCGCCTCGGCCTCCCAAAGTGCTGGGATTACAGGCGTGAGCCACGCACCCGGCCCAATCACTTCTTTTTATAAGGATTCCAGTTATATTAGATTAGGGCCCACTCAGATGACCTCATTTTACCTTAATTGCCTCTTTAAATTCCCTCTTCCAAATATATTCTGAGGTTCTGGGGTTTAGAACTCAATGTGTGAACTTACAGGAATGGGAACACAATTCAGCCCCTAACAAGGACTGACCCCTGGTTTTGTGTTTAAACTCATGGTGACTATTAGTATGGACTGGAGATGAGAATATCCCCATCTTTTCTTCACTAGGGACATGGGCATCACTCACATTGCAGATCGTGTGGGTGATTAGGGGCACAATGGAATGCCCCGAGCAAAGCCTGATGGCGCGGCCTCACCGAGGCTCGCACTCTGAGCCCGTGCCCTGCAGTCTGCGTGCCTTCTGGAAGGCAATGGAATCTTTCTACCCTACCCACGTGGCCTGTGACAGCTCACTAATAACAGGGCTTGCTTTGCTTCACACACCTGGCTTTTGCTGACGACACCATCGCCTCTGAGATCATCCGGGAGGGAATGGCCTCCCTGTTCTGGGCTGACCTGAGCCTCAGTAGAGATGATTTTACAATGACCACTTTGCCCAGAGACATTCTACAGAGATCCTTGTTTATCTCTAGGCCCTCATCTACCTTGTACTTCAGTCCACCTCAGGGATTGTCTGACTCCTTCCTGGGTGTATTCCGGCTTTACCTCCAGAGTTTGGGAGGAGGAACTGCCTTCTACAGAGGGTCTGGATCTCACAGTCATAGGCAGAAGACGAGACCATTAGGACTGTGGCTCTTACCTTTTTAATTCTGGATTTAAAAAAAAAAATCTTTTACAATGATTTACAAGATGATTCTCCTAAGTAGTATGAGTTACTCTAGGGCAGGGCTTCTGACCTCAACACTCTAGGTAACCTGGGCTGGATAATTCTTAGTTGTGAGGGCTGGCCTGTGTATTGTGGGTCCAGCAGCAGCTCTGGTCTTTATGCACTAGATACAAGTAGCACCCCCCAGAAGTGCTCGTACACTGCCAGATGTCCCGTGGGGGAGTGACAAAATCACACACAGGGAAGAAGCCCTGTGCTCGTACATTATAAAAATATGTTCAACTAACTTTTCTGAACTATATTTAATTTCAAAGTAAATGATCTGTTCTGTCAATTTTGATTAAAAAAATTGAAACAAACCTCCAAGATGGTTTGGATGTTACATCCAACTGCAATCCACACATTCACTTCTCAGTTTAATCTCTCTCTTGCTTTAGCCATCCCTTTGCTATACAGATGCTTAAAGCCTGTGATGGCCTATAGTAGGAATATTATAAGTATTATTTTCTTTTCTCTCTTCATTTTACCTTTCCTTCCTCTACCAATTCCTCAGATTACAATAGATTTTCTAACCTGGTGGTAATTTTGTAATTCTTGCTTTGAGGTTTTGAGTTAATTGTATTTTCATGAATCCTGAGGATTGACTTAGACTTTCTCTCCCTCTTTTTATAGACCTCGCTAATGTCAAATTGACTTGAAAACATGATTTGTTCACTTTATTTCAGAGTCCTCCTCAAGAGTAAGTGCAGATTATAAAGCAGTATGTTCAGGCCAGGCGCGGTGGCTCATGCCTGTAATCCCAGCACTTTCGGAGGCTGAAAAGAGTTCCTTTCTTTTCATTAGTAGATCTATGTTAGAAAAAAAAAGTGCTCTATTTTTATCTGAGATCAGGAGTTCAAGAGCAGCCTGGCCAACATGGAGAAACCCTCTGTCTACTAAAAATACAGAAATTAGCTGGGCGCAGTGGTGTGAACCTGTAATCCCAGCTGCTTGGGAGGCTGAGGCAGGAGAATCACTTGAACCTGGAAGTCGGAAGTTGCAGTGAGCCGATATCGCACCACTGCACTCCAGCCTGGGTGACAGAGCGAGACTCTGTCTAAAAAAAAAGAAAACGCCCAGTATGTTCAGTACAATCCCATTTTTACCTACACTGCCCCCTGCCCCAGCAAATCCACGTGTGTAGAGAAACACTCAGGAGGATATGTTCCACACTCGAATCCATACTCTACATGGAACTCTTAGTGAACCTGTTTCTTCTTTTTGTTCATTTATAGCTTTCTAATTTTTCCTACAACAAGCATCTATTGCTTGTGGAATTGAAAAAGAAAATAAAATTGCTTGGAAAAGTTATTCTCAAGCTCCCTGTGAAAGCAGTGCAAGATTCAGCACGCGCCCCCTGGTGTTGTTAATGGTAACAAGAGTTGTATTGGAAATGGCACTTATTTTTGGAAGACACGGGGACAACTGAGTCACCCGTAGTATTTTAGGGAAAAGAATGAAACAAGAAACCCCAAATGAACAGGTGAAGATTTACGAGGCAGATTTCTGTCTTGTACTGAACGTTTTTTGGGTCAAGATTATATGCATGTGCATGAGCTCAGATGGAACTGTCCTGAGCTGCGGAGGGGCTGAATTTAGCAGTGAGCTCAGGCTCAGGTCGCTTAGAGTCATCCAGCAGAAAATGGCTGGTGTATCCTGGGGCTTTGTATGCTTAAGAGCTGTCCGGTAAGCACACAGCGTTCCTGGAGCACGCCGGGCTCGCCTGTCCCCCTGTGGTTCAACCCACAGACAGGCTTGTGCTCGGTCAAAACATGTCAGTCATTGAAAGTGTATTCTCACTGGTTTGTGTCCTTTTAGAAACCAAATTCAGCTTTCTTCAGGGAAATAATTGGTGCTGATTGGTATACCTCCTTCTTTTCATCCTGTGCACAGTAAAATGCTGCTATGAGGCGGTGTCTGTTCATGCCAGCCCTGCTTGTGAGAATGGTGGAGAGGGAAGGAGGTGGATGGGTGCAGCTGTTCAACCCTAAGTGCACAGCCTCATCCGCAATGTGTTCAGCACCAAGCTTGCATGGTTTATACGAAAGATGACAGGCTTGGGAGATAGACACATGAGATTCTCAATCCGATTTCAATCATGTATTATGTACAATACCTTACATGTCTGGATAAGTTATTTAACCTCACAGAGCCTCAGCTCCCTCATCTCTAAAACGGGCGCAAAGCAGACTTCCTCTTAGATTGCTTGTGAGCATAAAGATACGGAATGCCTGTGAGTAACAGCCTGGCGTACAGCAGGTGTTTGCTATTTCTTTCCCTCTGGTGAGTTTCCAGGTTTGTTGCTAACAATCGGCACAGGCCAAGCATTCACAAACGTTTCCTCTAAAGGAGCAGATAGTAAATACTCTAGGTTTTGTGGGCTGGGAGGCAAAATTAAGGACATTACATTCTTACATAATAAAGAGCAAACACATTTCCACCAATTATAATTGATTTAGGAATATAATAATAAAAATAGAGCACTTTTTTTTTCTAACATAGATCTACTAATGAAAAGAAAGGAACCCTTTTCTGAGCAGATAGCATTTTACTTAACTGAGGTGCAAAGTTAAGAGTTCCCCCTTATCAAGGGGAACTTGCCAGTGTTCATCCATATAAACCATTCTTAATTTGCAGACCATGCAAGAGCAGGCTGTGAGCTGAATTTTGTCCACAGGCCACAGTTTCGAAATATCTGCTATGGACTGCTTATTAATAACACCAGTCTCTGCTTGTATTCTAACTGTAATCACTAATGGTGAATAAATAGTCTGAACTCATAATTGATGAATGAACTGTTAGAGAGCTACCATCTGCAGAGGGGGATGAAATAATTAAATAAGCAGGCACTTGGAAGCTGACAGAATGCTTAGTCTTAGTCTTATTTGATCAAATAATTTTTTTTTTTTTTTGAGACAGGGCCTCTCTGTTGCCCAGGCTGGAGTGCAATGGCATGATCTCGGCTCACTGCAACCTCTGCCTCCCGGGTTCAAGCGATTCTCCTGCCTCAGCCTCCTGAGTAGCTGGGATTACAGGCATGCGCCACCATGCCCAGCTAATTTTTGTATTTTTAGTAGAGACCAGGTTCACCATATTGGTCAGGCTGGTCTCGAATTCCCCACCTCAGGTGATCTGCCTGCCTCGGCCTCCCAAAGTGCTGGGATTACAGGCGTGAGCCACCGTGCCTGGCCGTGGTCAGATAATTCTTCAAAGAATATATTTCTTTGTGGCTAAAATCTGGAAAACAGCAGAAGAAATGATCGGGCCATGCAAACCAACCATCTAGGATGAGAGACCAAGCAGTGAATGATTATGAAAAGTTACACAAACAGGTTCTTTCTGCGTTGAATCAAGTAAGAAAAGGACTTGCTTGTCTTCAGTGATGATGCAGCTAAAGGAGGGATGAAGATCTGGCATGTGTGTATCAGAGGGTCTCTTCCTTCCACCCTTCCACCCACCTGGATGGACAGGTCAGATAGATCTAGCTGTATGACCCTTAAACACTCAGATGGAAACAAGACCAAAATATTATGGGGTATATTCCTCACCCAGAGGGATTACATTTTAGCAGAATGCTAATATAGAGTGGGAATTATCCTATGGCATAGAAGGTACCAGAGTGGGTGTTAGGGGGAAGCAATATGACAAGACATCTTTGATAACTGAGTTGGCAAGAGAGGAATGTTCATATTTCTGAATATTTAAGAGATAGATATGGAAAAGGATCAAAATACATAGCGCAAGAAGGGACTAAGGTATGTGAGAAAACATCCAAGCAGGCAAGCTGGCTCTTTCCCATTCGTGTGGCAGAAAGCGGGGACCCCGCGGCCACCCATCATTTGAAATTCACTGAAAGCCTGTGGACGTTTGTAGAAGCTGCCGAGCCAATGGTGCTTAGGGCAAAGGTTTTAAAATTTAAGAGTGTTGAACTGGAAAAGTTCTTACAACTCCTTGTAACTAATCCCTCCTTGGAAAAATAGCTGTTTTGAGGCAGAAATATTTTAAAATGCATTGTTTTAGCTGAAGGGCAATTTTTAGCCAAAGAACATTTAGCACAGGAGCTTTGGTGGTGCGTGTTGCGGGAAGTCAGGGACCCCGAATGGAGGGATTGGCTGAAGCCACGGCAGCAGAACATAAATTGTGAAGATTTCATGGACATTTATTAGTTCCCCAAATTAATGCTTTTATAATTTCTTACGCCTGTCTTTACTGCAATCTCTGAACATAAATTGTGAAGATTTCATGGACACTTATCACTTCCCCAATCAATACCCTTGTGATTTCCTATGCCTGTCTTTACTTTACTCTCTTAATCCCGTCATCTTCGTAAGTGGAGGAGGATGTATGTCGCCTCAGGACCCTGTGATGATTGTGTTAACTGCACAAATTGGGTGTAGAGCATGTGTGCTTGAACAATATGAAATCTGGGCGCCTTGAATAAAGAACAGGATAACAGCAATGTTCAGGGAACAAGGGAGATAACCTTAAACTCTGAGTGCCAGTGAGCTGGGTGGAACAGAGCCATATTTCTCTTCTTTCAAAAGCAAATAGGGGAAGTATTGCTGAATTCTTTTTCTCAGCCAACAACATCCCTGAGAAAGAGAATGGCCCCGAGGGTAGGCCTCTGAAATGGCCGCTTTGGGGGTGGCTGTCTTTTACGGTCAAAGACGAAGGGATGAAGTAAGCCCTGGTCTCCTGTAGAGCTCCCAGGCTTATGAGGATGAGGAAATTCCCACCTAATAAATTTTGGTCAGACAGGTTGTTTGCTCTCAAACCCTGTCTCCTGATAAGATGTTATCAATGACAATGCGTGCCTGAAACTTCATTAGCAATTTTAATTTCACCCCTTCCTGTGGTCCTGTGATCTCGCCCTGCCTCCATTTGCTTTGTGATATTTTATTACCTTGTGAAGCATGTGATCTCTGTGACCCATACCCTGTTCATACACTCCCTCCCCTTTTGAAAATCGCTAATAAAAACTTGCTGATTTTATGGCTCAGGGACATCACGAACCTGCTGACATCTGATGTCTCCCTCCAGACACCCAGCTTTAAAATTTCTCTCTTTTGTACTCTTTCTCTTTATTTCTCAGACCAGCCGATGCTTAGGTAAATAGAAAAGAATCCACGTTGAATATCGGGGGTGGGATTTCCCCCGATAGGTGGGTTTAAAAATATTTCTTCTCTGAGCTGATGCTGACACATCTTTTCTCCATTTTTGTGTTAAAAGAACACACAACAAAATGCATTTTCTCTTTAGTTTAACAAGTTGGAATGAAATACACGATTTATATAAAGATATATGTCAAGAAGAAAAACCGAAGTATACTTCCAAGCAAAATTTATTAGATGTCTATTCAAGAAAAACACAATGACCTTTGCTTGTAAGAATTCAAAGTCATTTACCTGGAAGCCAGGTATGAATATTTTTTTCTTTTAAAATCAGATACAGAGAGTAGAAACAGTAATTTTTCTTAAATATGACAGGCAACAGATATTGAAGTCTTTTCTCATAAATGGCATCAAAGAGAATTATTCATTTATCAGCAAAGCTGCATGCAGTTGACTTAATTTCAAACCTGAAGCCTTTAAAATATGAAGCTGGTTGTGAACTTGACAGAAATCAAGGTAGCCTACTCAAAGATGTTGCTTTACCTTCTTCCTAATGAAATTCCCTTGTCATCAGTCAGTAGATATGTATATTTCAGTTTGGCTTCTACAATCTTTTAACTTCAAAGATTTTTGCATAAATGCTATCTGACAGAATCACATTATCTAGGGGTGCTTGTGATCTGTGAGATAGGGAGAGGCTAGTCTGCTGAAACTGTTGTCGCAGGATAAAGACCAAATTAGGAAACTCCCGTTTTCTCAACAACTAAACTAAATATTCTGTACAAAAAAAGAGCAAACATATGTACAAAATTCTAAAGACTACGTACATTGTGAAAAGATCAATCACTGTCCACGAAAGAAATGCCATAAAAAGTTTTATCTATAAGGTGCTCAAGATCCAAAGATGAATAGTTCTTATGCAAAGTCATAAGAAATACAAAGCTAGTTCTTGGAGTACGTGTAATTCAGGCACTGTGAACTATATTAAACCTTCCAGGTCCCAATATCATTTTGTAAATTTCTGCTTCAGGGCAGAAAATAAAACCTGAATGATTTAACATTGTTTCTAAAAAGTGCCTAATTTATTCCTAGGAAATATTTTACACACACCAGGAAAATCAGGCTCAACATATTCCTGTCCTCACATGTAGCCAGGATTCTGAGTTCCATAGAAGAAAAATAATTATTATAGTAAAAATAATTGTATTAGTCATAATCCTTGCTAAAACCAACTTTAATACTTGTGATGCTTCTGTACTCTATTTCTATAAAATAATGTGTGAGATTCTATTACATTTCCATAAAATGTACAACATAGCATATGGATTATATGTTCTCATACAATCTCAAATGTGTATGTGTACACACAGTGAAATCTTACCTACTAGTATTGCTTACAGATACTTTCAAGTGTCTATGTTAGAATAATTCTTTGCACCTCTAACACTGCTTTTACTTACATTTTTTCAGATAAATAAAACACTAAGAGCTCATTGTTCATGATGCTGATCATTACATTTTAATATAAAATAGCGATGCAACTTTACAACACAATAGTTTTTCCCTGTAGTCTAGCTCAGCCTCTTGTACTGTCATGATTATTACTGAAGGCTTTTATTCATTTACTGTTTGCACTTCTAAAAAGTGCAAAAAAATTGCAGAAAAAGACTCCTATTTGAAAACTTACATTCAATCAACAAAATCACACTCATCCAAATTAACTTTCCTTCTCTTGCTTTAAAGGTGGTAATCACTGTGCATATTACAACACGTATGTGCAGGCAAACACTAGCTAAAGTACAGTTACAGTTGTCATAGTGTGTAAACCAAGACACTAGGCAAACTTGTGAAAAGAATATACACTGCCAAGCTAAGAATGTGAAAACGCAAACCACAGCATTTCCCAATAAACAATTTTCTGGTCGTCTTTGGGGAGAACATCGCCTGGGGGGAGGTGTTGAAATAGCCCCCTGGAGACATTTTTTTTTTTTTTGCCTCAAATATTTGACCATTTTTAAGTATCATGATTTTCTTTCTGATCCCACATTTTGACGTGTCAAAGCTTAGAGCAGGAAGTAGGAATCCACACTTTCATGGAGGGGGCCAGCCTGCCATGTCGCCCCCAGGCTCACAGCAGCGGCAGTTACTCTGCTGGTGGTTTGGTGGCAGGTGGAGATGGTGACGGTGCATTGGAAACCGTAAGGCATGACGACGGGAGGCCTGCAGGGTGTTTCAGGGGTTGACGCAGGTGCGTGGCTGGCAGGTGGCCTACAGGAGGGAGAGCGATTCACAGCCTCTTGACGTAGTTTCCGGGGAAAGTACCAAAGAATTTGGTTCTTCTTGAGGTCCCTGAAAACAGAAGCGAGTCATGAAAGGCGGGTAACAACAATGTCAGTTCATACACATGGGCTTGAATACTTCGCATGTACAAGGCCTTGTGAAGACAGCAAGCCCCGAGGGGTTTGGAAGAGAAGGTGGGTAACTCAGGTGAAGCCCATAGGCAGACACAATAGGCAGTTTTAGTTGGTTGCCTGACGCTGTCACTGCCCCTCCAGCATAAATGATGCGCTGCCATCATGGCACCCTAGGCAGAAATGCTGAGCCTCCCAATCTGAAGGGAAAGAGCCTTGCTGAGGAGGTGGGCGGAGGAACTCAGTCACCAAGGCTGCCACACCAGAGTGGGGAGCGTGGAATCAAGGCGAGGCTGACAGGTGACAAGGTGAGTGGAAAATCCTGAGCAAAGCTTCTCAGTGACCAGCCACCCGCGCAGCGCAGGTGCGACATGAAGGCATCATCTACTGCAGGCTGTCACTGTCCAGTTTTATCATCTCACAGAAGCTCACGCTCAGTGCCACATCATTTATTTAAAAACAGCACTGCCAGACTCCATCAAGTATACAATTTTTCAACAATTTACAAATCATTAAAGAAAAAAAGGATTAAGCACTGTTTGTGTGTGGGAGTTCCATCACCAGCATGAATTCTAACATGGTGTGTTTAACCACACTCACAAATGGCTATCATCATTATGGTCACCTCTGGTTTCTGGTTTGGAAACTTCTTGTAAAAATTGGTGTGCTAAATTCTTCTTTAGGCAGCGCAGATGGAGCGGATAAGGGTCTCTAAAGCTTCATCTCTCTCCTATACCCTGGTGCATACTGCCTTGGTTTGAGGACTGTTTTTCTTTTTCCTTGTCTAGGCAAGCCATTTTACGTTTCTACTACCTCCTCCTCCTCCTCCTCCTCCTCTTTCTTCCTCCTCCTTTTCCTCTTCCTCCTCCTCCTCCCCCTTCTTTTTTTTTTTTTTTTTTTGAGACGGAGTCTCGCTCTATCGCCCAGGCTGGAGTGCAGTGGCCGGATCTCAGCTCACTGCAATCTCCGCCTCTCGGGTTTATGCCATTCTCCTGCCTCAGCCTCCCGAGTAGCTGGGACTACAGGCGCCCGCCACCTCGCCCGGCTAGTTTTTTGTATTTTTTAGTAGAGACGGGGTTTCACTGTATTAGCCAGGATGGTCTCGATCTCCTGACCTCGTGATCCACCCATCTCGGCTTCCCAAAGTGCTGGGATTACAGGCTTGAGCCACCGTGCCCGGCCTCTTCTTTTTTTTTTGTTTGAGATGAAGTTTCGCTCTTGTCACCCAGGCTGGAGTGCAATGGCATGATCTTGGCTCACTGTAACCTCCCCCTCCCGGGTTCAAGTGATTCTCCTGCCTCAGCCTCCTGAGTGGCTGAGATTACAGGCACCCACCACCACGCCTGGCTAATTTTTGTGTTTTTGGTAGAGATGGGTTTCGCCATGTTGGCCAGGCTGGCCTCGAACTCATGGCCTCAGGTAATCCACCTGTCTCGGCCTGCCAAAGTGCTGGAATTACAGGCATGAGCCACTGTGCCCGGCCAATGACTATTTTCTAGATTTTTCTCATGGTCTTTTAGTGGAAATAAAATAAGAGGCTTGTGGCTGCACCATGGCCTCAATTCTTTCATGATTTTGCCACGGATGGATGTCTAGAGTGAGCCCTCCTCTCCTCTCACCTTTCCTCTCTTGCATTCTCTGCCCCGCCGCCTGTGTTTCCTTTTCATCTCTCTCTGTGTCCCAGTGTAAAATACTTTTGTCGACAAATGTTTTCTCAGAAGACCTCTCGTCTTTTTTTTTAGGATGGGAAAAAGGAAGTTGCCTTTTACGTGGGAAGAATGGAACTTCTCTCCGCTTCCATCACAAACCAGAGCTAAGGTGAGTCACTGAGTGTTCGGGCATCTACGTCAGACCTAGGAAATGGGGGAGTTGTTCACTTAATCTCACTCCCTCTGAAATTAGATTAACACTGTGGACAACTAACATTTTCCACAGCACGGAGCATTGATATTTCTCTTCTGGGGACTATTTGTCGTTGTTGTTCTCAGATCTCAATCTTTCCTGGTTTCTGCTATTTAAAGAAATTTTCTTCTCTCAGTTGAGTTGGAAATAAAGCTCACAGAAAATCACACATAGCTGAAGTAGTGACTACTAAACTATATTAAAAATGCAATAGCCTTGGGATTACATTGTGCATATGAATGTCTGAAAGATCAAAGGCATCACGAATTCGAAGGAAGCTTGGCTATCACAGCAAACGATGCAAGTGAGCAAAGGCAAGCAAATTACAAAAGAGCCGCAGGTGCCTGAAGAAGAGGCGCACGTACCCACAAACCAGCCGTCATCACACTTCTCCATCACATCGATGACATCACTTTCTCTGAGCTCCAGCTCATCTTCGTTCCTAGGAGTATAGTTATACAGAGCCTGAAACCTTAAACAGGACAAGGGAAGTGTTTAAAAACATCTGGACACCTTCATGACATATAGAAGATAGAACAATATTCATTCTTCCTTTAACATTCCTATTCTTAACATTCTATGGGGTGGTACAAGCCTGGTAAGAGTGTAAATAGCATTCTATTGGGTGGTGCAAGCCTGGTAAACACATAAATAGCATTCTATGGGGCGGTGCAAGCCTAGTAAGCTTGTAAATAACATTCTATTGGGTGGTGCAAGCCTGGTAAACTTGTAAATAGCATTCTATTGGGTGGTGCAAGCCTGGTAAGCTTGTAAATAGCATTCTATTGGGTGGTGCAAGCCTGGTAAGCTTGTAAATAACATTCTATTGGGTGGT
>NC_045436.1:4090689-4240168 GCF_002776525.5 Piliocolobus tephrosceles | reverse complement strand
TGGTAAACACGTAAATAACATTCTATTGGGTGGTGCAAGCCTGGTAAGCTTGTAAATAGCATTCTATTGGTGGTGCAAGCCTGGTAAGCTTGTAAATAACATTCTATTGGGTGGTACAAGCCTGGTAAACATGTAAATAGCATTCTATTGGGTGGTACAAGCCTGGTAAGCATGAAAATAGCAATATTTAGATCTTCACAGGCATTAGAACACTCTAACAACATTTTGAAAGTCACGAGGAATGTCCATGAAAATTGTAACATTTATAAATTGGGTTAAAATATGTTACCATTTGTAAGTCAGACCCGCATTTCAATGGTCCAGCCATCTACTGTCTGTCATTCAGACATTATAGTACAAAATATAAAATAAGAGATATGTGTATTATTTAACTGTTTAAAAACAAGAAGGAATCACAATTTTAGCTAGCCATAATCAGAAGCAAATAATGGGGGCTTGAGAATTGAATTTTTGAAGGTTCTAAATGAAGATAGACGAAATGTCTCAGACTTGTCTTTTAAATCACTCTATGTGAATTACTATACAAAGGAAAATTATTTTTTTTTTCCAAGAGGAATTCTTTAGATCAGTTTAATGTTATAGTTTGGATCAGTGTTTTCTGAGTGATGTAGAGTTGGAAAATTGGATGTAATTAGCCTATGAAGTTGAGTACATGTATTCTATGAGCAGTTATTACTGAGTCAATTTCAAGCAGATTATAGACATAAGTCTCTTTTTAAAATGAGTCCCAAAAAAATTGTATTTGATTTTAAAACTCTCTCTTGAAATAATTTTATATAAAAATGAATTATTTATAGAATGCTACCACTTTCCTTTCCCTGCCTGAATTCTCTGACAGCATATACTGTGGAGAAATTGATCAATAATGAATTCAGACACTGAATTTGTGGTAAGAAAATACCATGCATTATAATAAATAGTAACATGGACTGGTGTTTTTGGAAAATGAAGGCAGAAATTACTGTAGCTGAGAAGGTCATGAAGAATTTGATAGGCAGTTAGCACGAAAACTTCTTCATAATAGTACTAAAATATTACCAGTACTGTGAGGGAGACTTTTAAAAATCAGGAATTTGTTTCTGTTGCTTTTTGTAACAGCGATGTCATTCTGCTAATGTGAGAAAATAATAACCACATTCTAGGGCATTTTAGATTTTTTCATGCCAACTTTAAAAAGCTGATAATCTTGACTACTGCTCCGGAACAAGAATGATTTATTTTTAATTACTTTATGAGTCAGAAAATAATATTTTGGTAGAACAAAACTATTCTATCATTTAAACGCAAATCTTATGTCATTAATAAGCAACAGTGACCCACTGGCTTCCCCCCAGTTCATCCATCATTTGGACTAGGGGAGCTGGATAGAGCTGATTTCAGGGGGTGCCCAGCACCATCCCCTAGAAAATACTGTTTTCCCTGGCCTGGCACCAAAGCCTGAAATTTCACCATTAGAGGCTTTGTCCACTGTTCAAACTTCATCCTTCCAGTAGACCTTATAGCCACTCACATTTTTTTGAGTATGGGCTTCTGAGGCCTTTTCTTGAGAGAGGGGTTTGTGATTATGGGGAAGGGCAGAGAAAGGCAGCTAGCATCGCAGGGCAGTGGCCAAAAAGACAGGCAGGTGTGGAATACACAAACGTCACCTGATTGGGATGTTTGCATGTGGCCAGCTTTAGTGGGGTAGTCGGTTTATTTTGTTGTTTGTGTTAAGAATTTGATTTGGAGGCTGCTCAGGTGAACGGGGTTATGTTTTGTGCATCTGTGTGGAAAGTTCACGGTCCCTTTTCTAGTTTCACATTTGAGAGAGATGGTCGTTCCTGGGATGCTGTTTTGGTGGATATACACCACACTTCTCACTTTGGGGAAACTGATTCTTTTATTGAGCTTCTCAGGCTTGAATCCTGCCCAGGCTCCTCTCCAACCACTTATGGAGACCGGTTACCTAAGGCTGCAAACTGCAGCTGCCGGGAAGAATCTCAAGGTCTCAGAGCTAACGCAACAACATTGGCACTGACTCCCACTTCATTTGTGTTTGATGAAAGCCAGTGTGTTTGTCCCCAGTTATTTACCATTCTGGTTTAATTAGTCCACAAAAACAAAAACAAAACAAAAGAAAAGCCACGGAGTTTTACGGAAACATACACACACCTTCAGGAAATCCTCCTGCCTCTACTGGCTTTCAAAGTCAGTGCTGCACAACAGGAAATGAAGTTGAATCCAATGTTAACAAATGCTGTTCTGAAAGATGTGTTGGTGAGGTGAATGATGGTGGTGGGGTAAGGATGCCTCAAAAAGAAAGGTGTCTTTTAAACAGGAAGTGCTGAGCCAGCTGGAAGCCCAGTCTAACTTGCAACGTTTTCTAGAACATATTTCACTAAAGCTCTGAATTGTAGTGACATAACATTATGTTCCTACTTTTGCTCAAAACTTATTTTTAAATGACAGCAACTAAGCAATACCCTAAAATCCCACTAATTCAGGCTATATTCAAATATAAATTTAGTAAACAACGTTTTCTAACATACAAATCAGGACTTTGAAAATGTAACTTATCTTTCATTCACAGACACTTTAAAAGCTGTTTAATATAACATGTTGTAATGCAATAAACCTAAACAGCCCTGGAATTTATTTTTTATAATGTGATCTTATCATCATTTGGGTAAATAAGAGAACAAACAAAAACTTTAGAATTACAAGTCGTATTTAGTGTTTTCCAATTAAGCGATCTTTTTGTTTGTTTGTTTGTTTGTTTGAGACAGGGTCTTGCTCTGTTGCCCAGGCTGGAGTGCAGGGCCATAATCACGGCTCATTGTAGCCTTGACCTCCCTGGCTCAAGTGATCTTCCCACCTCAGCCTACTGAGCAGCTGGGACTACAGGCACAGGCCATCATGCCTGACTAACTTTTTATTTTTAGTTTTGTAGAGACGGTGTTTTGCTATGTTGTCCGGGCTGGTCTTGAACTCCTGGGCTTTGGCCTTCCAGAGTGCTGGGATCATAGGCATAGTGACTGCACCTAACCTTAAGTGAGATTTTAAATGATTATCACTGCTAACCTGTTCTTTCCAAGATACAGACTTTCCCGCAATAAGAACACCTTTCTGGCTGTACTCTGTGAGAGCCAGTCTCATCCGGAGATGCTTTGTGCTAAGTTTCAGGTCTGTGAGGAGCAAGGAAGGACTTGCTGGTGATAAAGGTACCAGACCACATGCCAGGACCTGCCTCAGCGAGGAGGCTGTTGGTGGCCTGTTCTGCTCCAGGTGAGCAGAGTGTGGGCAGTGGGTCAGGATCCCCAGCGTGTGCTCAGATATGGGGGACAAGGGTTAGGTCCATGAATGAGCCTTCCCAGGGGTCTCCCTCTTGGCTCACAGTATACGGGCAGAGGCCAACTGGAAGTTGTTAACTCCTGAACGTCTCTCAGGGACAAAATGGGCCCGAAAAAGAAACACACAGAGAGAATCTTCAAGACAACATGTGACACCTTCAGGCTGATTTAACTCATGTATCAGAAAGGAGAAGGAATTTGAAAGGAAAGTTTGAAAAGGCATTTTCCTGGTGCCGTGGAAGTAATAGCATGTAACTGAGTAAGAGTGAGTGTTTTAATACTGCCATTTTCAAATGACCCTTCTAAGCATGTCACTTTGGAATGATGGAATGATCACTTTAGGTCTTTTTTACACTTAGGTCCACTTTTACAGTCGCCCAATAGGTGCAGATGTAAGGTTAGAACATGTTCTGTATGTCTTTGAAGCTCCTAGTTACTTGTTCCACAGCCAGCAGAGCACAGCGGGAGACAGAGTTATCCATCTCAGGAATCACTGAAGCATTGGAAAGTTTTCCTAGCGTATCAGTTAAAATCTCAGAGAACGATGGGTTCTTTTAAAAATTAGTTTCTGATCACTGTCATAAAAGATGGAGAGACTATTATCATTTCTTGTAATTTAGGAGGCCTCATGTTAGTTACTTTGATCTTTCACTTGCAAAGCCGTACATCTTACATTTTGGTACCGTTGTCCATTTTGTGGGTCAAGGTTAGTCTCGAATTTAGAAGATAAGAAGAATACTTACGGTTCCCCCCCACCTTGAATATTTTCATGAGTAAACACAGGACGCTGTGGCTGAAATGAAATGATTTTCAATGTAATCAATGTTTAAACTGGTACTAATTAAAAGATAATTTGGATAATGGCATGGTACTTTTCTTGACATTTAATATTTCCTGTTGTAAAAAACCAAGAGGAAGAAAAAACCAAATAAAGGGTTTCTGCAGGATTAATAATAAAATATTTAAAGGGAGCTTCAAATTAAAGCAAAATAACCAAGGTCAAATGTTTTGAACATGTCTACAATCTAGTCTGCTCAAGCTTTAAGGAAAAGTCAGGGTTTGGTCCCACTGATTTTTCAAAGGCCAGGAATAAGGCAAGAACATAGACAGCAAACCACTAGAATAGGAAATATAGACACCTTCATACAACCTTATTCTCCAGCGTTTTCTCAAACAAGCAGAAAATAAACCACATTTAGTTTCACAGCAAAGTATCCACATTCATTCTTTCGACCTTTCCTTCACAGACAACATTTTCACATACAGCACAGAGGAAAATATCAATAGGCAGACATCCCATGCTACATCTGAATTAACATTCTCTGTTCTCAATGTGGAGAAAACACATGCATTTTTAAAAAGAGAAAACAGAACTTTGGAATGCAACGAACAATATCCGGGTAACATGTAACATTTTACCTTAGAAGAGAAACATTGGTAGAAATTTCCAGTGCACTGAACTCTCGAAAGAGTTTCTTTTCTTTTTAAACTAAGCATCAAGACCAGTATCTGTAATAGATACTTATAATATTGGAAATGACAAGCCTTAGCATCCCATATACCCACATTAATATTTTCAATGAATGAAAGTTAACACGTTTGTTGAATATATAAACTCAGTGTAATTTATATGGACTACCTAAACTTTACCTTTTAGGGGAGAAATGCATACAAATCACTCATAATACATTTCAAAAACACTCGCTTCTAAATGATAGCTACAGGGTAAAATCAGAATTTGCATGGCAGTTATATAAGTGACTGTTTGATGATTACTGAATTAGCTATTAGATCCATGTCCTTAGACTTTGGGACCAGCTCTTAGATTTCCATAGTTACGAGTGGATTACTGATAGGCTGAAATCTCTTCCTGCAAATTGTCTGTAGAAACCCCACTGGTCCAAGCTCGGATGGATAACTCTGAGGTTCCTCTCAGTCTATGAGTCAATGATTCACCCACTTCCTAAATTCTTTATCCACCCCCTTTCTATCCTACTTGTCTATCTAGCATAAGACTAGGTACTCACAGTACTAAAACTGTAAGCTTTGATTCTGTTAAGTGGAAACCTTTATTAACAGTGTTCTTAGAAATTTCACTCAATAGTCTGTGGATAGAATATTTAAAACTAGAGCGCATAAGAATTACTAGACACAAGTATGACTTAAGAGTGTGAAATAGTTTACTCCTGTAAATCAATATGAGACTACTAACGATGTATTTATTATTAAAATTGGAAGATATTCATATTTTAAGAAAAATTATGACTAACCAATTTTCCAGCCATCTTAAAGATCATTTAATTCAAGATATTATTAAATCAATTTAAATATATAAGATGGTAATTGTAAGTCATTGATAAGCTTGTATCATATTACCTATTTCAAGTTCTCTTCCAATCCAACAAAACTTTATATATGTATAAAACTGTTATGCAGAAGTAAGATTTGTATACATCAATTGCCATTAATAGTATTTTGTAATACTTTCCCAGTCTTTGTTTTTTTTTTCTCAGTCTTCTTTCTCATTTTAAATGCCTGCAGAATAATGGTCTCCCACCTGTGTCTACATATCATAGTTTTCTTAACCATTCCTCTCTTTTTTATTTTGTTTTGAAGTTAGAAATGGTCTAGTCTTTCTTTTCACTATCATAAATAGCAATGCTGTACACATTTTCCTATGCAAAGAGCTATTTTCTGCTTTTGAACTATGTTTTAGAATATATTTCCAGGAGTAAAATTTCTGGCCAAAGAGTATGCATTAAAGCCACATGATTTTGAGAATGTACATGTTAGTCACTGAAAAATACTGTTCTCAAAAGTAACTTGAAAATGTCTAATATGCCACACTGCATATCATATACCAAGATCGCTACGACTCTTTCCTCAAAACAATCAGCACCATTTACAGTGCATAAAAAAGTTATGAATAAGAAAATATTATTTATCCTTGTCTTAAGAGAAAATGTTGTGTAAAGTATATTTCATTATGCTCTAAAATTGGTATCCTTGTTTTCACACATTCAAACCATTTTAACATTTTAAAATTGAGTAAAAGTTTAAACTTCTACATCACGATATCCAATGCTTTGTAAAACTGGTTAGTTTCATTTCATTGCTCTTTTGTTAAAATGTGAACACCACTTTAAAAATCAAATTGTTCATTAACATAAAACAATAAGCTTTTAAAGTCTGTACATCCCTTTTTAGTTATCATCATTATAATTCTACTAGTTTAATTCCTTTAACTCAACCCACCTCATCAATCATTTAAATGAACTGTCCCCTTGACCATTATGAAAATTTGGTGATTGCTGCAAATGTGCAGCTTCCCGGATCCCACGTCCATGGCTGGAGAACGTATGTTCGTATGTGGCAGCCAGCACTGTCCTTGCTTTTTTTTCTTGAGATGGAGTCTCGCTCTGTCACCAGGCTAGAGTTCAGTGATGTGATTTCGGCTCACTGCAACCTCTGCCTCCCGGGTTCAAGCGATTCTCCTGCCTCAACCTCCTGAATAGCTGGGACTATTTTTATATGCACCACCATGCCCGGCTAATTTTTGTGTTTTTAGTAGAGACAGGGTTTCACCATGCTAGCCAGGATGGTCTTGATCTCCTGACCTCGTGATCCGCCCGTCTCGGCCTCCTAAAATGCTGGGATTACAGCGTGAGCCACCTCGCCCGGCCCCAGTCCTTGCTTTTACCTGTTTCCCAATATCTCTTTTCCCTTCCTTCATATCTTTCAAACCCTGCCCCTCTTTTTACCCACAAATCATCAGTTTTCTATACTGTTCACATCCTGAGGCCAGACTTGATCAAGACTTCTCTTAGCAGAGAAGTTGTGTGTGTCTTATAATGGCGAGTTTTAGAACTGTTCAAAGCTTGCCTTTAACAAGAATCACCTCCATGTTAATGTGGATAACCAGGAGACAGTTCTGAGGAAAGCTGACCAATTACAGTACTTGAAATAGTTTATTTTTAAAGCATGTGACTAGTAGGGAATGCGTAGCACGAACAGTTATGTATGTTAGTTCATCTGCATCCTTCTGTTTTGGACGTTAACCACCATGTAAACTTGGGCATGCCTCAGCTTCCCTATCTCTGAAATCAATGAGTTGGACAAGATGACGGTTAATCGGGTCCCCTCAGGGATCCCATGAAGCACACACATTTCCACAGATATTTTTCCTCTGCTGTGTAAAGGTGTCCATCATCAGCTTTACACAGAGAGCTGGGACACTGACATTGATTGGTTAATTCTCATGTGTCTCAGTCATGTAAAAAAAATGGCTACAATTCAACTCCATTTTGCAGATTAGTAAATCAAAACCCAAAGACACTGGATAATTTCTTAATATGACAAATAGGTAAAAAAAAAAACAAAATGGTAATTTTGATGTGCACTCTTCATTGCAGGAAAGATTACTATGCTGGACTAGTCGGCCTAGCTTGGCTAAAATCAGCCGCTTAATTTTGACGCTGAGGTAGGTGCAAATGTCCTATAAGGTTATGTAAATAGATTATCTGAGGAGACCATCTTCGCCCTTTGCCCATGGCGGTGTAACGCAAATGTGCGAGTCCCTTAAGGAAAGATTTGTACTGCATCTGCACTCTGTTGCCACCTAGTGGTGAGCAGTGGCAGCAACAAGCTGAGAGTTGTTTCTGCTTTATCCACCCCTTTTTATCCAAGTTCCCAAGGCTGGATTAATTTTAAAAGCCTATCTTAAAGGCCACAGAGTGATATGGAATAGATAGTCATCTGTTTTTCTAACCATATTCTTCCCTTCCCACGTTTTACATTATTGAGAAAGACTCCCTTGTAAGCCACCAGCATTTTTGGTCCGTGTCCATTTCTATTTTGACTATCTGTGCAGGCATTTCCGTTTCTCCTAACTTCTTAGCAGTGTTAAGATAAATATAGAACGATATACATTTGTGACATTCAGAGAGGCTTACATGAGCCGAACCTAGAAAGATGGCTTTCAACTGACATATTACAATCATGGTGTTGGACATTTTGAGCAAGAATTATATTACGCTTATATTTCCTTGATGAATCTTAAGAGTAGAATAACAGAAAATCCAATGAAGCATGCTGCTGTTTTCTTGGTATCTTAAATATGTATTTTTTTCTGTAGCCCTAAATATGTAAGTTTTTTTCTGTAGCTATTTTTTAATGTTGTCAAAAACAGATACAAAAGAGACAAATTTTACACACATGCTAATTTCCAAAGCTAGAACCAATCACAAGTTACTGTTCATAAGGAAGCTGGTTTGAAATATCATGGAGTCTGTAACATCAGTAAAATATATACTTTCCTATCTTAGTGAGCTACAGTCTGTTGAAAAGCTGTCTAATTTATTAAAGCTTCTGCAGTTATCTCTGGAGGATTAATTATATTTAGTATCAAATAATTCTTAAACAAGGATTGACTGTTACTTTAAACACGAATGCAGAAAAATCTCTGAAAGCAATATAAGCAGTGCTAAAGTGTTTTGTCATTTTTTTCATAAAATATTAGTTGTACTTGCCAACTAGAATTAGATGAAATTCTCCTAATAATACCACATTTATGTTTAGCGAGGCTTATTTTTCCTTCTTAAATTACGAAGGTAAAACACAGCTTTGCACAAATCTAAAAAATAGAATATTTACGGTTCACACAAACATGTGTAATCTGACATACAAATACAAAATGTAAAAATCACACACACACACACACACACACAAAATCTAAAGGGGAACCAAAGCATACCATCTCATGGACCCATAGATAAGAAGTTAGTTAGTTCTCATCTTCATCACACAGCCTTCAGGAGGAGCTTTCCTGGCTTGTTTATATATATAAACAAGCCAGGAAAGGTGCTCTTCATTGCAAAGAAGCTCATTTTTTGCTTTGGCTCTGGAGGCCATTAGGGGGAGTCTAAGAGTCTCTACAAATTGGCATTCCTCTCTCTAGGACAACACAAAACTCTGCCTCAGCAACAAAATGAGGTCTTCCTATGCAATGCAAAAAGCACAAAGTGGCATAAATGCAGAATAATATCTACTTTTTTTAGAAATGAAAAATGAAGGCTTCTGTGAAATCAAGCCCTTGAGAACTTGAAATGCAAAGCATAGCTGTGTGATAGACCAGTTAAGGTTGAATCAGGGTCCATTAAAACAGAAATGAGGAAAGGAATCCTGACTTACGTCCAGATGAAAATTTCCAAACTCCTTGGCTGCATTCCTTAGAATTGATAGTAAGTACCGTTTAGAGTCCATGTATTTTATAGTACTGTAGGTATTGCAGAACTAAGTAGCTAAGGGAAAGTAATCTGACCTTTAAGTTCAATCAAAGCTGGCAAGAAACGGGAAGTGGATAGAATCCAGGGAGCAGTCTGGGGAGAAAGACAGACTGAGAGAATGTAGTGCACATCACCAGAGAAAAGAAGACGTTAGACAAGAATCATGGATTTAAAAAAACCCAAATTGAATGACACAGAAGCAAACGTGGCTGGAAGTGTGTGAGTCCAGCTCTGTATATTCTCGGCAACAGTTTTGTTCTTTGCAGGAGAAACGGTGACTAGAAAGCAGTGATTTAGTGTAGAACCATGAGACAGATGTAGACCACAACACACACGACACCCTTATTTGTAGAGCAGAGACTCTGACCGTGTCTTTGTGGATTTTGGAAACCTCCCGCACACCTAAAAGGGAAGCACATCACCAGGTGGTCACTTCATCTCCAGGGTGTCTCCAGCCTTACTTTAAGGCCAGTTCACAGCCAAGACAACTGAGGAAGAGCCAACCCCCGAGGCGGGGGTGGCCAGGATGTCTGCCACGAGGTGGAGGCGTGCTGACCCTACCCTGTGGGAAGCGCTGAGCCCTCTGACAGGCGAGCCGCAGAATCTCCTAGACATCACTGGGCTACGAGGAGGCTTACCCAGGACACATATCTCGCTTTTTAGGTCAGCCTGGAAAATGTATAAGAAGTTAGTTAGTTCTCATCTTCATCACACAGCCTTCAGGAGGAGCTTTCCTGGCTTGTTTATTCCATGCACACATAGCATGCCAAACTCCTGACATGAGGAACAACAGCAGAGCAGGGAAGGTCAACAGCTCCTCCAGCTGCTTATGCAGTTTCCACACCACAGGCACCAGCTGCCGTCTTAACATGGGACCCACAGGCACGGCAGAAAAAGGTTCATAGAGGAAAGCTGGCATAGGGAAGAGGCTAAGAATATATAAGAAATGCTATATATATATATATATATATATACACACATATACATATATATATATATATACACATATATATATATACACACACACACACACACACACACTTTTTTTTTTTTTTTTTTTGAGACGGAGTCTGGCTCTGTTGCCCAGGCTGGAGTGCAATGGCACAGTCTCGGTTCACTGCAACCTCTGTCTCCCTGGGTTCAAGTGATTCTCGTCTCAGCCTTCCGAGTAGCTGGGATTACAGGCACCCGCCACCACACCTGGCTAATTTTTGTATTTTTATTAGAGACAGGGTATCACCATGTTGGTCAGGCTGGTCTCGAACTTCTGAACTCAAGTGATCTGCCTGCCTCGGCCTCCCAAAGTGCTGGCATTACAGGTATGAGCCACTGCGCCCAGCCAAGGAATGTTATGTCTTTCATAGAATGCTTAGCAATTGGGTTCAAGATGCTCTCAAACCTAATCTGCTTTTTCATGCTTATTGAAGGGATGCAAGGTGAGATACAGGAGAATTTGGCCTAATGCCCATTAAATTTCATGGACTGTATCAGATATTTGTTGGAGGCAAAATTTTCTAGCAAACATATCAGAAGAAAGTAAGGCCTTTTTGGGGGGAAACATGGTGAAGTATGATGAAATACTGAAGTGCCCAACCTGCGGGCTGGACTGTTTTGGTGTTTTCCTTTTCAGAGTAAGATCTTTCATATGACAGTGAGTAAGCTGACCTTCTTGTGTGCAGGTTTTATTTTCCTTCCAATAGCGGACAGGATCTGGCAGTGCACTGCCTGGTATTTGATCTGGCTTAAGAGAACTTTAGGAGGAATAAAACATGCTTAAATAAAAGCATGTGGTTTTCTCAACTCTCATTTAGAAGAGTTTTCCTAATTCTCAGTCATGATTGACCTCAGATCGCCAGCCTCTGGGGATGAAGTGTGGTTGGCACTGTTGCGTAAGCGTCATGGCAGACAACGCTTGATGCTCTCCAAACCCATTCTCTTCTTGGTCCTCAGTAACGGGGCCATTTTGGATAAAGACTACATTTCCTGATTTGTAGCTGGATGTGCTCATGTCATAAGCTAGGACCAAGGGGATAGATGCAATTTCTGGGACATGGCCTTCAAGGCAGTAGGTGTAATCTCCCATCTTTTCTCCTTCCTGTTGGTTCATGTGAGAAGGGAACAGCTCGAGCTGCCACCTGGGACCCGTAGTGGAAGCTTCTCTCTGTGGATGGCGATGAGCCAACATCAAATGGAACCTCCTGGGTTCTCTGATGACTGTGGGGCCACCATACCAGTCCCTTCATTTATGTGTAAGAACAATATATTTCTACCTAGTTTAAGCTACAATTATTTTGAGTTTTCTGGGACTGTGCCTACCCCAGTCTTGACTAATCAGGGGTTCAATACATATCAGAGCTCTTAGAGAAAAAAAAACCCATTTAGCTGTTAGAATGATGTGGGTAATAACAGCTGGAAAGAGCACGGGAACATATTAGCAACAATCAGGGGCTGATTTCATGTTGAAAACCGTGCCCCAGGGACCCCCTTCTGATGGGATTGCTTTAGGGTGATGAGACTTCCTTGTGGGACCACAACCACTGAGTTACTTGGAAGAAACCCAAGGAAGAGCCTCTCCCTCTCCTCACAGAGCTTCCGCTGCAGCTGGAGGCCACATGCGGCAAGTCTCTTGCAAAATAGTCTCTTGGATGGAAATGGAGGCTCGGCTTACAGAAAGGCTGAGATTTATACTTTATTTATTTATTTTTTTTGAGACAGAGTCTCACTCTGTGGCCAGGCTGGAGGGTAGTGGCACCGTCTCGGCTCACTGCAAGCTCCGCCTCCCGGGTTCAAGCAATTCTCTGCCTCAGCCTTCCAAGTAGCTGGGATTACAGGCACCTGTCACCACACCTGGCTCATTTTTGTATTTTTAGTAGAGACGGGGTTTCACCATCTTGGCAAGACTGGTCTTGAACTCCTGACTTTGTGATCCACCCACCTCAGCCTCTCAAAGTGCTGGGATTATAGGCGTGAGCCACCGTGCCTGGCCGATTTATACTATTTTTTGTTATAAAAAATCATTATTTTAAAAGCAGATGCTCAAAAGACTGGGGGAAATATTGGATTCAGATTTACATATTAAACATAATTTATGTATCTTTCAGTCGTCTGTAATCTATAAAGTGGTAGTAACTTTTACGTTTATGGAAGATTTTGGATTGCATTTACTTTTATGGAGATTTTCATTGTCTTAGAAAACACTTTAAAAGAATGAAATTGCACTGACTTAATGGTTGACAGGGGTTGATAAAAATGTTATTACAATGATTTCATGCATGCTACACTATGTCTATTAAAACATTACTAAAAGTTTATTTTCTCTTTGCTTTCAGTACTAGGTTATTTCTTTTCTTTACAATGAGCATCAGCATTCTTGAAATGGAAGAAATAAAAAGGCTTCAGACTCAGATTGGCACAGTAACTGGGTCAGATGTGGAATTAAACTATAATGGCCTAAAATTTCGAGTTGATTCAATTTGTACTTAAATTTACAAGCACCAATAACTTCAGTGAATATGTTCTTTCAATGACTACAAAATAGATTTATCAGGTTTAAAAAAACTCAGTGGGAGATTCAGAAATCAAGATTTGCTCCTAAATAGGAGATAAAATAGAGAAAAACCACTTGGATTTGCTGGAGTTAGAAGTATTTCATGTGGTTATTAAAATGTTCTTTTAAAACATAGTTATTGTGAATACCTCCATTCTCTCATGTCATTCTGCAAACAACTGAAACCTAAAATATTCTTTAGGAATTTGGTTCTTGCAGAAGAGTAAACCTTTTTAAATTCTAGCTTTGTCCTGATGCTACAATGGTGTGTCCTCCATCTTTCTAAATTAGATAACCTAGATTCTTTTTTTTAATTTTTTTTTTGAGACGGAGTCTTGCTCTGTATCCCAGGCTGGGGTGCAGTGGCCGGATCTCAGCTCACTGCAAGCTCCACCTCCCGGGTTCACGCCATTCTCCTACCTCAGCCTCCCGAGTAGCTGGGACTACAGGCGCCCACCACCTCGCCCGGCTAGTTTTTTGTATTTTAGTAGAGACGGGGTTTCACCGTGTTAGCCAGGATGGTCTCGATCTCCTGACCTCGTGATCCACCTGCCTCGGCCTCCCAAAGTGCTGGGATTACAGGCATGAGCCACCGCGCCCGGCCAGATAACCTAGATTCTAAGGCTATTTTCCCTCTTATTGATTAAGCTTAAAAACCGAAGAACAAGTTAAAAAAAAAGACAAGAAATAAATACCTTGGCCTTAAAAATAAAACCACAGAAAGAAGAGAAAAAAAGAGAAATTCTTAGCCTTAGGCATCATATAAACTGGCTATTTAAAACATTTCCTAGTTATTTTCTGCCAGCTAAGGAAAAAACCTCAAAGAGCAAAACGCAATGAAAGTGTTTCATTTTTTAGAAAGTTCCTGTCACATCTAACAGGAGCACATAGACAGACTATGGCAGCGAACGGGTTTGGTGACAGTGATTTTGAGATTGCATAAATGGCACTTCCTCATACAGAACCTTAGCTGTATCAGAGTCCTAAACTTTAACTTTCAATTCAAAAGATTGAATGTGAGGGTGAGTTATTATTTGACGTCTGTCACCTTTTTTCCAAAGGAAAATGTTTTAGGATCATTCTGAACATAGGAGGAAAACATTTCAGTGATGGACTAATTTCATGCTGTGGTTGTCATTAAATCTCTTTCCAAGGCCAGTTGTTAATTTTGTTAAAATAATTTTTTTTTAATGGTATCTTTAGGTAAAATAGCAGCGGAACTGTCAGACTGCAAGTCTCAGAGATGGATGCTTTGTGAAGTGCTACAAAAGGACGATCCTTCCCACATCCTCATGAATTTACGTCACTTTTGTGGAGGAACAAGGTTCAAGACAGTCAGTGACAAAGATCATCCTGTCTCCAGGCTCTGCTGAACCTGCCGATGGGTGGGAAATGAAGGGAGACGATGAGTCCACTGAGAGGTGATGGAGAATGACATGCGCTGAGCTGAGATGCCTTTTAATGTGGTGGTTCTGATGCTGATGTTTAACTAAAACAAATCTAATCATTACTTTTTATGGGGATATAAATTTTAGTTTGTTTTTCTCCTCAATCTGGCTGTAGCTGCTATGCAAATATATCTTTTAAATGTTTGGATAGAGGCCATGCCAATTATGTTAAAAGTTAGCAATCAGTATTTATGTAACTTCGTAGGTCTTGTGAGAGGGCGCAGATCTGAGTGCATACATCTTACTAATTAAGCTCATTGACGACATGCAATAAACCACACTCAAGATGCAGTTACCTTCAATTTTGGTGGGTTGATCTTCTGTTGATAAGAATATTTAGGGAGGAGAGGAGGTGAGCAGGGCTGAGAAAGTGTAGAGTCCAGGTCCGAAACAGAGGCGGAGAGAGCATGAAATGGAGGGGAGGAAAGCAGATGGCTGGGAAAGGGTGTGGTTGCTTGCTCTCCCGAAGAAAATGACGGTGGCTTCAATATCGAGGAAAGATAAGAGGCGATTATGCTTCTCAGAATGAGGTTACATGGTCTTTACAGAATATCCTCTCAACTTCGAGCATTTTAAAGTTACCAATAACCTTGGGAAGTTCTATTTATGACAGTTTTTTTGCTTTGGAACCACTAACTTCCTCTTTTGAATTTGATCCAAAATCCCCAGGGGGTATGATCAGTGTAATTTTTCGGATGTGGGTAGCTGGAGATAGAAACACCTACATTCTATCATTTTATCACACGTTTATATGACGGCTCCTTCTAAAAGTGAAGGAAAAAAGCATTGAAAACCCTGCAACAACGGTAACTTGTGTGTAAAGCAGGTCGTCAACTATCAATAGTTTGTCACAAAGCTGGGGAAGTGCTGGCCCCACCTGCAGGGTGTGAGCTGGGGCTGGGATGAGCCGGCCTGGGGGACTGTCTGCAGCAAAGAGCACCGCCCGTCAGCAAAGCCGTGCATCTAATCACACCTTCAAATTGACTGAATTGAAAGGAAGATTCGTTACTGAAATAATTGATGTGGAGACACGTTTGACTCATTGCGATGAATTATCTGTTATTCAATAAGGTGTTTGTTTTACACAAAGGCAGGCATGGCCAGGTTATCCTGAAATAGAGGAACTATGAATTTGACTGGGATAGCGGCATCACAGGAACCATCCTCTCTATTATTTCATAATTTCCATAATTGCCAGTCATTATACTTGCTTCTTAATTCACAGGGTACATTTGAGGGATCAAGTTTCTTTCTTTTTATTTTTGAAATGGAGTTTGGCTCTTGTTGCTCAGGACAGAGTGCAATGGCACAATTTCAGTTCACTGCAACCTCCGCCTCCCAGTTTGAAGCAGTTCTCCTGCCTCAGCCACCCGAGGAGCTGGGATTACAGACCCCCAACACCATGCCTGGCTAATTTTTGTATTTTCAGTAGAGATGGGGGTTTCACCATGTTGGTCAGGCTGGTCTCGAACTCCTGACCTCAGATGATCCACCAGCTTTGGCCTCCCAAAGTGCTGTGATTACAGGTGTGAGCCACCGCACCTGGCCTCGAGTTTTCTCTTTTTTTGAGATGGAGTCTCACTCTGTCATCCAGGCTGGAGTGCACTGGCACGATCTCAGCTCACTACAGCCTCCTCCTCCCGGGTTCAAGCGATTCTCCTGCCTCAGCCTCCCGAGTAGCTGGGATTATAGGCACCCGCCACCATGCCTGGCTAATTTTTGTATATTTGGTAGTGACAGGGTTTCACCATGTTGTCCCAGCTGATCTCAAACTCCTGACCTCAGGTGATCCGCCCGCCTTGGCCTCTCAAAGTGCTGGCATTACAGGCTCGTTTTTTGTTTTAAGAGAGAGGTTTGCAAGCTAAAGTTTCTGGATATTTTCTGCTTTTGTTGATTAAAACCATTGTTCAAGTTTCTTTGTAACATGTACCCAATTTTTAAGTAGTCAACGTGAAGTCAATACGAAGGGAATGACCTCTGTAGAAAATCGAAAGGGGACAGAAATGCTGTTTTTCTTTTCTGTTGTCTTTGTTTATCATTATCATTACTATTTTGGCAAAGTGCCATTATGTCCAAGGTATGGTGTATAGTTTCTCCTCCTGGAATAGGACAAATTTCTGGGCATCAATTTCCTCTTCTCTAAAGTGGGGATGAAAATATCACACACTTCACTGGGTTTGATGATTAAAGATGTAGAGTTTTTACAACAGTGTCTGATACTCAGTAAGAGCGCCACTATTAGCTATCATTAATATTGGAAGATTACAAAGACTATATCAATTACAAAGACTTTTAAAATACAAGTTTATGGTCCTAAAGAAATAATGGGATAATGGAATTATATCACATATTTACATCATTTAATTAAATGTGGTCTGTTTTCAAACACCCACTCCACCCCCAGCTTATATAGTGTTTGTGTTTTTTGTTAAAAAGACCTGTTAGGCAGTGTCAAAATAGATATTTATTAATATGATTAACTGTAATAGCTAATCATAGTAAGGCCGGTTAGTTCTTCAGGAATTGGGAAAATTAAAATACCTCATTATTGGGTTTTGCAGCACTGCTGTCCTCCTTGGGGATCCTAGGATCTGTGGGGGCGGCTAGAGGGTGTTTTAACCAGTGGGGTTTCTCCTCCTCCTCCTCCTCCTCTTCAATGTGCAGGCATGGGGTCCCCTCTGACCCGTCGTGGCCACACCACCAGGCATCTCCTTCCTGAGGTTCCGGCAGCCCTCTCTGGATGCCTGACCCAGTCCCCTCATAGATGCCCTCCTCTTCCTCTCCAATGACGGGAAGGGGTGCAGGCAAGGAACCCACGCTGGTGCACGCAGAGGCCACAAACTTATCCCCTAGGACTTCTGGCACCTTTTTAGGGTCTGAGAAGCCCCCTCTCATTTTTCTCAACTCTGCAAACTTGCTTTGAGTTGTCGTTCTGGGATCCTGAAGAGGTTCTGCATGGTAAGGCTGGGCTGCAGTCGAGGCCGCGCCCGCGTGAGTGGCAGGTGATTCGGCAGGTGCAGTCGCTGGGGCCAATGGGAGGAGGACAGCAGGTTCCTCCTTAATTTCCAGAATGGTGTCCTCTAGGAGGGTTGGTTTGGCTTGGTCAGCAGACAAGGTTAAAGCACCAAGCTTCTCCAATTCACCCAAGAAGTTGTCCAGGAAAGGAGGTGGTGTTGGGGCCACAGGGTTTGCTGGTGGACATGAGGCTGTCAGGGACGACCAGCCCTGGCCCGTTCTCTGGAGAGCTCCTTTATCTGAGCCAGGTGAGGCTTTGTGGGTGGGAGGAGGGGCTGGTTCACTGGAAGCCAGCTTGGAAATGAGCACGGATTATGAAGTTAAGAAAAAAATAAACGAAGAAAATAATAATAATGCATCAAAACATAGAGATGGAGAAATGCAGAAAAGATGTGCTGGTGAATACGAAAATAATTTTATGTTTAACATAGACAGATTTGAAGACATTTAGAAGATATCTAGGTTTGAAGATATTTTGCTGAAATTTAAATACACAAAATCATTTATGTTAATTAGAAAAGTTGCTTCCCAAATGGAACTCTACTACTTTTGGAAGGGCCTTAAATGTCAAACAAGATAAAGATGACATAGAGATTGCCAGGACAGTAAAACCTTAGAGATTTATTTTTATTTTTATCTTGTTTTTTAAATTTTTTAAAAAATTTTTTTGAGATGGAGTCTCACTGTGGCACCCAGGCTGGAGTGCAGTGGCACGGTTTTGGCTCACTGCAACCTCCACCTCCTGGGTTCAAGCGATTTTCCTGCCTCATCCTCCCAAGTAGCTGGGACTACAGGCACCTGTCACCATGCCCAGCTGATTGTTTGTATTTCTAGTAGAGATGGTGTTTCACCATGTTGACCAGGCTGGTCTCGAACTCCTGACCTCATGATCCACCCGCCTCGGCCTCCCAAAGTGCTGGGGTTACAGGCGTGAGCCACCGCGCCTGGCTCTTAAGAGATTTAATAGTTTATTTACTTTAAACTATGTTGAAAAGATATTACAGGTTTCCAGATATTGATTTAGTAGTATAAATGACTCCAAAGAAATGTTAATGTAGAATGAAAACTAATAGTTAAGTCTTTTTATTTCCTGAATGTGTGTAGTGTTCTCTTTTCCTACAGTATAGCCCAATCTTTTAAACTTTGACAATTTTCTCACTTATGTTTGCAAGGTGATATGTTAACAAATTTCTAAGTGAGTAAGTTCTGAAAAGCATGTTTCAAAGACAGGAACCCATGATCAGAATGAAACTGAGCTTACATAACTACAGCTTCAAAGTTTGAAAGAATCCAAAGTAAATGTTTACATAGAAAGAGCCCATCTGATGCTGATGGGAGAGAGAATTTCTGGTTAAGCCCCCGTTCTCTTTCAAAGCTTGACATTTATGTAAATCGGAGGAGGTACGATTTATGAAGCTTAATCTCCTGAAGTAAAAATATACTTCTATATATGTAGTATTACTGATGTATTTTGGATATGGTAAATGATACAATGAATTTGAAATTTTATGCAAAGTGATTAAAAGTAGTTCTAATAAATATATACACCCCACATGTACTCATAAAAATTAGAAATTAAAAAATGTAGTTCTAGAAGTGCCATTGACTAACATTGGAATACATTTATCTGCCCTTGTTGGACTACAGAAAACGCCACCTGCTGTACCTGCTGCGCCTGCTGTGCCTGCTGTACCTGCTGTGCCTGCTGTACCTGCTGCACCTGCTGTACCTGCTGTACCTGCTATGTGCATAAAGGCCTTGAGAAGGCTTTCACTTTAGGTCTCTCCAGGTAGATGCCTTTGATTTGGAAAGACAAAAGTCTCCCAAAAGATTCTGGAGATACATTTTCCAGCTGATAGTTTAGGATAACACTTTACACAGGGAGCCAGCCCTTTTGCTCCTGGGGTCTTAGTGTGCGTAAGTGGGTGATGCATTTCCCACTTAACTTTCGACTCCTGTGTCCTATAATAAGAACGGGGTATTAATTAGATTTATTTAGTTTTTTTTTTTTTTTTTTTTGTTAAAGTCATCTTATCATGGGATGACATAAAGGTCACAAAATTCATGTGAGCATCTTAAAACAGGATTCAGGACCCAGGCTCTGAGCTGCTGACTCACAGACTGCCCGTGTGGTTTGTGCCTGGATAGACAGCTGCTCCTCTTAAGTCCTGTAGATGTTGAGTTTTCAATGAGATATAAACAACTCAAGTCTTATTCAACAGTCTACTGAAGTTCCTTTACTGGCTAGAGTTCTAGTTTATACCCTTTGTTATATAACACAAAAGTTTTCAGTAGTTAGATTTGTAAAGTCTGTGAAATATATAATAATTTCAGATCGTCAAGTTTCCACTTTCACTTTCTATGATGCCAGGAATATTATGTGGATGAGAAAGAAGGATCTTAAATTCCCTTGTCGTTACTGCCACCATCACCACAGCTATCTGATGCTGCGAATACTCTAGTGTCATCACCACCACAGTCACCAAAATACATGTTAGCAGGTTAAACTGCTTAGCTTTACGACGGACTCACTTATACCGAAAGCCAAATTAAGCATCCTGGTATAACTATATCACAAAACTATACCTATAATACAAAAACCACACAATTATTTTGTTTTCCAAAAGCATTAGAATTGGATTCTAATGCACTAAAAGCAGAAATATCAGAAAGAAAATCAACTTACATTTTAGTCTCCCCTAAGACAAAGACAGTACATCAAGAAATGTGATTTAAATGTGTCACCAGAGTGGTTCATAAATTATTAATGAGTTCTCTGTTTGTAAATATCAGTTAGAAAATAGGATCTGTAGCATTTAGTATATTTTGGATGTCATCATTTAGAAATACATTATATTTATCTTTCTAAAAATGATTGTCACTGCTGAAGTTTTCTTCATTAAGCCTGTGACATCACAGCATGGATTACCAGTTGGGATAAAACCATTAAATATTTCTTTCAAATTATGGACATAAGCTTCTCAACATATTTTTTTCCTAGCAGTGAGCCATAAAAAACTAGTTATTGGTGAAATTTGTATATGCCTCATGTTTAAAATCGGGTATTATTTTAAAAACTTGAAAACACATTCAACTACAGTTAAATTGTATTCACATCAAAGATGAAAACATTGGGATCAAAAATGTTATATTGCCATTGTTAATTAGGACATATGGAAGAATTTGTTTGATGTTTAATGAGCTTATGCAGATACATGATTTTCTTCCTTACAACATTTTATCTTAAGGTACAGTTGCTTTGAAATTTCTGAGATAGTTCTTTCAAGATGACTGAACGGTGGACAAGACAAATATATGCATGAAGATTCTCATCTTTTCTCGTTATCAGCGGAAAACACTAAAGAAAGCATGCTGATCTATAAATGCTAAGCTCTGGTAATGAAGTGAATATTCTTAAGAAGATTCTGGAAAACTTTATAATCAAGCAAACAAAATTGGATAGTACCAAACTGTTCCATATATCCATGAATACAGGGTTGAGGGTAATTATTTGCAACTGAAACTCAGTTTTCCAAGAGGATCACAATAAATACAATGCCCAGACTTAACTCTTCTAAAGGAAAATGACTCTCTTGAGATAGCAGATTCTTAGATCATTTCCTCACATAAAATCCTTCTCAGGCTCATTTTCAAGGAGCAGTTTAGGTCACTGGGATGCTATCTTGAAATAGTCTTTTCACTGGAGCATGAAGTGACTTCACACTTTACTAACGTCTGAGAAGCTGATTTTATTTCACCAGCTCTAGATGGTTTGGTTTTTCATGTCCCAGCCTTGATCTCAATTAAAATAATTAATAAATTTTGCAACTTAATACTTAATATTTTTTGAATGTTGGGAAGTACTTAAAACATTTTGGAAGTAATTGGCAATTTAAAGTTTTATTCTTAGAGGTTAATGAGAAAAAAAAATCCTAAATGTCATACATAAAAAGAATATAATTTAGCAGAAAAATGGGAAAAAATTTCACATTGTGAGTGGAATAGCCTTTTTACATTCACCAATTAAAGAAGCAAAGTCTCTTTTAAATTGCATATTGAGAAAGATATTCATCCTTAGCCCACTCAAGTGAAACAGTAGACCTGGCATGTAACTGTCCTAAAACTGATAAAACAAACTTGAGGACATACAGTAACCTACAACATTTTCATTTAAACTCATAAACAAATTGACTTATAGATTCTAATTAAAAATTTTTGCTCTAGCTCACTTTCCATATAAAAAGCTTGTATAGATTTGTCAACCTAATAACCAAGTGTTCTCGTGATATGCCATTTTGAGATATACATAGTATTTTGTGTTGTATATATTTATATTTCAAATTATAAATCATAATTGTATATACATGTGTGTATATAATTGTATTTATAAAGATCATATTATATAAATACAATTTACATATCTAAAAATGAAACTTTAGAAAAAAATTATTTCAGAAAACATTTATGTACACAGGAATACGGATATATGTCATAGAAGACTTTATGATATTATTGCTTTCTCTTTCTCTTTTGATATTTTAACTTGAAAATGAAATGAGCAAAATTAATCATGAAATCTTTATGCCAGTACCTATTTGAGAAAAACTGAATTATATTTACAGACGCGGCACTCACACATGTAGAGACATAGTATGTAAATCTCTTTCTCTGCAATAGATGTGATATGCTAATCTAATGTCCTAAAATCACATACTGATTATCTTACTCGGAGCTCCCAATATCACATGAACATGATAGAGTATGTTCTTACCTTATTTGAGCTCAAGCTGTGAATCCTATCACTAGAATAGCTGTGGGGTATTGGAGGGTCGGGGTAATCCTCAGCACCTTTTGTGTTCTTCTTGACGACCTCCACATAGGAAACAGGGAAGATGCCTTGTCTGTTGATTCCTGGGATTTTACCTTCATACCAGTTTTGATCAACTCTTTTAAGAAGAATAACTCTATCTCCCTGTGATGAACACAAGAAAAATGTATTAGAAACAGATAGAATAACATGAAAATATAATTGTCAATGTTTTCTATGAAACAGTAAGTTTCCATTTGGGAAGGTACTGGTGCTTACTAGAAAAATACACATTCTCAACATATATGTAATTAAATTGTCCATTCAGGACATTAGAATCTTCCCTAAGGATGCCTGGTTAATGTGAATAGGTTTACCCTTGTTCACACTGGTATTGTGTGAAATTATTTGTCTAAGTTATTTCAAAAAGCAGAATAGTGTAAAAGGCAATGTCTCAATGACAATAGGGTTATTTTATCTCTGGTAGATTCAGTGCATTGGCCTTCTGTAGGAAGAGCTTCAGAAAGTGCACCACAGCTCATTGTGCACCACAGCTCGCTGTGAGTGTGTGTCTGAAGTGGTTACAGAAAACACCTCGAGACGGGAGAATATCGGATGGCACACCGTTTTCTTTTTTTATTTATATTTTATATATATATATATATTTTTTGAGAGGGAGTCTCACTCTGTCACCCAGGCTGGAGTGCAGTGGTGTGATCATGGCTCACTGCAACCTCCACCTCCTGGGTCCAAGCAATTCTCTTGCCTCAGCCTACTGAGTAGCTGGGATTATAGGCACCTGCCACCATGCCCGGCTTTTTTTTTTTTTGTATTTTAGTAGAGATAGGGGTTTCACCATGTTGGTCAGGCTGATCTCGAACTCCTGACCTCAAATGATCCGACCACCTTGGCCTCCCAAAGGTCTGGGATTGCAGGTATGAGCCACCATGCCCAGCCCATTTTCTTCTTTAATCTACATGCGCTAAGTAGTGACAGAGTGAACTAAAGGGATGGGGGAAAGACAGCACCCTAGAATATCAATAGCTGTGACAAGGCTGGCATTCCCCTGGCCTTTACCCTGACTATGTAAACCCAGCATTCGTCCAAGTAGCTGGTGACGATTCCATACTTGTCGTTAAATATTTGAATAGAACCCTTGGCTTTCACAACAATAGAAGTTTCTACAATCACTATTCCTTCCACCTGCAGTGACCCAGTCAGTGCCACAGAACTCAGTTTAAACTTTAACTCAAAACTACATGTAGCCTAGAAACAGGCAGGCAAGTTGATGCTACCGGGCAAAAACTGCAGCTGCATTCAGCAGGTGATACAGAAGCTTGGGCAGCGGCACCTGATGGTGTGATGGAGCTGAAACAGTCGTTGATCTCAGCCCAATAGGGCACCCTTCTTCAGGTGCTACCCAAGAAGAACTTCGACCTTGAGTAGCACTTGAAAGTTCTCTTTGTGTCAAAACACTGGATGGTTGATTTTGTGTGCTTCACCACCACTGAGCAGCACATACTCAAGAAAAGTCAGTCTCAGGCCGGGTGCAGTGGCTCACGCCTGTAATCCCAGCACTTTGGGAGGCCAAGGCGGGTGGATCATGAGGTCAGGAGTTGGAGACCAGCCTGGCCAACAAGGTGAAACCCCATCTCTACTAAAAATACAAAAATTAGCCGGGTGTGGTGGCGGGTGCCTGTAGTCCCAGCTACTCCGGAGGGTGAGGTGGGAGAATCGCTTAAACCTGGGAGAGGCGGAAGTTGCAGTGAGCTGAGAACATACATTGCACTCCAGCCTGGGTGACAGAGTGAGACTCCATCTCAGAAAAGTCAGTCTCCCCAAATCTGAAAATTGCACTGATTTTCTAGTACACCAAGAACCGGCAGTTGCTAGGCTCCTGTGTGAGCTGTAAGAGGCACTGGTGAAGCCTTTACATAGAGCATGGAACAGGAGACAGAGTTCATGTAATGCTCTATGGTTCTCATGCTGGGTGGGGCAGCCCAGAGGGTAGGAAAGGAGGAATCGGCTGATGATGCAGAATTAGGACTGATAGGAGAGAATGAGACAAGGTTCTGCCAGGACCAGAACAAACCAGGACTGTGGTATTGCCCTTCATCGCACCTGGCTACGGATTTCTCTAGTAGGCGTGGGAAGTCCTAGAGCCACTCTAAATATTACTATCTTGCCTGTGTTGTGTGCAGAGGCAGTTACCTCAAACAAATATATGTCATGTTTAGAAAGCAATACAAATAGTTCATTTATCATTCTCAGTTATGTAAAGTAGCAAGAAGAGTTTGTTTGTTTGTTTGTTTGTTTTTGAGACGGAATCTTGCTCTGTTGCCCAGGCTGGAGTACAGTGGCACTATCTCGGCTCACTGCAACCTCCGCCTCCCGGGTTCAAGCAATTCTCTGCCTCAGCCTCCCAAGTAGCTGGGACTACAGGTGTGTACCACCACACCCAGCTAATTTTTGTAGTTTTAGTAGGGATGGGGTTTCACCATGTTGGCCAGGCTGGTCTTGAACTCCTGACCTTGTGATCCACTTGTCTTGGCCTCCCAAAGTGCTGGGATTACGGGAGTGAGCCACCACGCCCGGCCTTGAGTCTTTTGATATTATTAAGAAGAGATACTAGGATTGGATGGGCTGCTAGAGAAATTTGGGTCAATTATGAGACCCAAAGAAGGAGGATCCAGGGAAGAGCACTGCACAGACGGTCCTTAAAGCAGCTCCCCAAGAGGAAGGATTTTCTTCACCTAGGACCATTCCTAGATTCCAAGATAGAGGAAGATAAGGATTGGATTATCTTGTTTTTAAAAGATTGATAAATAAGGCAGCAAAACAACAATATTTTGAAGTGTATCAAACTGCTTTTTCCTTTTGTGCTCCCGAATGTATAAGTCCTCGATTGTTCAGCCCCATGCCCAGTTTCCCGGACTGAGCCACAGAGGGAGAAGCCTGGTATCCCACAGGGAACTCCTCGGAAAGGACACAGGGACCAGCAGGGAACTGTGACTCTGGGCTGCCTTAGGGAGTCCTTTGTAGAAAATAGGGCTGACATTAAAATGTCTAAAGAAAAAGATAACCTATTATCGTTTAGAAAATATACAGCCTTTTCAAACACACTGACGAAACAACAACAACAACAACAACAACAACAACAACAGCAACAACAAAAAGCGGCTGGGCTACCTTTCTCAGTGACAGCTCCACGTTTGTGTCTGCGTTGAAGTTGTATTTGGCTATAGCTTCTCCGATTTCTCCGGGCTGGGCTGGCGGAGGTGGTCTCGCAGGCTGTGCTTTCTCAGGAGGTGTGAGTTTCTGTGAAGGAAACAGTCATCTATTCTCAAATCCGCGGTGACCTTCCAAACCACCACCATCCGAGAGAGAAAGGCAGAGCGCTCACCTCTACGTATGAGATCGGGAAGATGCCCACTCTCCCGTGGTGTTCTCCCTCATACCAATTTTGATCGATTTTCCTGAGGATGTAGACGGTATCTCCTTTCTTAAATGACAACTCCCTGGAAGAAACACGTTGACATGGTTTTCTCGTGATGTACAACAATAATTCTGAAGATCAGCACCCTCGCTAGATCTGCATTTGTTTGGCAAATACACTTACAATATTAAAAAATCCAATTTGATATTGAGTTGAGTCCCATTAGATAAGAATGATCCTTGCAAATTCTTAGAATGTACTTAAAACATTATAACTTTAGAAATGATTTCAAAAAGAGTAACATTCCATTGGATATAAATCACAGACAGATTAATATGAAGTTTAAAGGAGGAGACAGACTCTTGCTACTTCATCATTAGTTCAGAAAAGAGGCATTTTGAAGCTTGGGAAAATGATGGAATAGTTCTGCACTGATTTTTCTTTTGTCCTGAAGCTAGTTGGCTAGTTAGTTACTAGCCCCCCAACCCCTTTTGATGTACCGAAGCTTACATGAAGGAAAACGAATCTCATGTAGCCTCAGAATAGAAGTGCCAACACCAGAACAAACTTTATTTGTGGATCTTTGAAGTTGGTTGACAGATATTTTAATAGAGTATCTTGATAAGGAATTTATTTTGTGTAACAGAAAAGACCTTACGTTTTAAATTTTCAATGGGGCACAAAGAATGTGTTTTAAGGGCAAAGACATGCCAATGCTTGTCTTCTTTCTATCTTTTATTTATAAAAAATAAAAATATTTTTAAGACACTAACTATATTTTTCCATTTTGGCTGTTTCTAAGAAAATTGTAGGTATATTGGATTTGGGCATTTATGATTTTAAGTTATAATGACATTATTCATTTTGAATAATTCACACCTAAACTTATCACCTTCACTATATCAACTTTTCCTGGCTTAATCACCCAGGTGATTAGGTTGGTTCATTATTTTGCCTCCACAGTTATTCTTGGATGGAGGGCGATTAATTTGTATCTTCTCCCGAGAGCCTCGCTTTGCAACACATCTACCTTCCCACTCTGGAATCTTCTGCATTGTTTTGTTCAGAATTTTCATTTCTTTAATCTTTTTAAAAAAATTTTGGTTCAGAATTTTCAGTTGGATCATTTATCAGTATATACCATATGATGGAGAGAGATTTATACCTGACGGAGAACACTTCTCATTGATTAAAATAATTAATGGAAAAAATGGTGGCATGTTAAAAGAATGATCACACATTTAGAAGTGCTAAAATCTTCACAATTGAAAATGTGTTAAATTTTCAGTAACTCTAAAAACGAAAGATTCACAGAGCTCTACATTCAAATACAGCGCTTCCCTCTTTTGTGCAAATGCCTAATACAAAAAACAGAAATCAAAGCAAGATATTTAATGTTCACAACACAACAGTTTTATTTGTATCAGGTATGTTTTGTTTCCAGAAATGAGACTAGCTTTTTAAAATGTATATGTATACATATGAATTAGAGGCAACCAAGTTTTTAAAGCTATGAAAAGGACTCTTTTGTATTTGTACGGGGTTGCATTTAAAATTTTGAAGTCCTTAAGACACAGGAAAGTCTCACTCTTAAGTTTTCAAAACTGTGTCCCTCTCATCTCAGACCTAGAATTTTAAAGTCCAATTTTCTTTCCCCCGCCCCTCACCTTTATTTGTATTTATTTATTTTTGAGACAGAGTCTTGCTCTGTCACCCAGGCTGGAGTGCAGTGGTTTGATCTTGGCTCACTGCAAGCTCTGCCTCCTGGGTTCAAGCGATTCTCCCGCTTCAGCCTCCCAAGTAGCTGGGATTACAGGCGCCTGCCACCACGCCTGGCTAATTTTTGTATTTTCAGTAGAGACGGGATTTTTCCACGTTGGCCATGATGGTCTCAAACTCCTGACCTCAAGCGATCCGTCTGCCTCAGCCTCCCAAAGTGCTGGGATTACAGGCGTGAGCCACCACGCAGGCCACTTTTTAAATTAAGACTTCTCAGAAGACCTTGTGAGCCTTGGGTGGACACCCTTCCCACTTCACGTCCCCTGCCATTCCTCAGGGTTTTATATATTTAAGAAAGCTATGGATTGATTTTTACAAAGAAGAATTAAAACATGTGTGCTCCATAACATTATTTTATAAAACTGACATGCGTTGTACAAATTGTCACATCGTAGCCAGAGAACAGTAGTTAGGACCAGAGTGCAGTAGAAACAAGTCATCTTATTTCTCTAATCTGAAAAAAAGATGTAAGCTTTTCTTCAGGCCAGATTTAAGCCATGTGTGACATCTTAATTTCTAAATAGAATTTTTCTTATCTAGTTCATTTCCTATCTCAGCAGCATTACCAAATTCTGAGTGATTAATTTTTATATATCTTCTGCCAGAGACAGTTTCTGGAACTATTAATTTATATTATACGCATTTTTATGAATAAATTATTTTGGTTGTTATATATATATTCAGTGTAAGCAACACATAATAATTTAATGACAATTTACAATGAATTCAATATCTGTCTTGAATTCTACTGGAGACCAAAGTTTCTTAAAGGTCTGTGCACATAGACCACAAACAATCTGGGCAGCTCCCTCTTATTTAAGTCTACTCATGTGCTTCCACAACCACATGCCTATCTGATGAGCAAAGTATAAAGGCAAAAGAAATATTGCAATTCAGGATGGTGAAAACACCAACACCAAAAGACCAAAGGAGAAAACTTTGCTCAGAATCTCTGAGCTTTGCAGGCTGAGGATGGAGACTTCAGTACCGGAAGCTTGGTACTAAGTTCTAGTCATCAACCCCACAAACCATGCTTGGAATGTTTTGATAAATTTGAATGTTATCAAATTCCTCCAGCTAGTGTTAATTACTCCCCAATACTTTACTTGTTTACTTATTCATTCTTGTTTTGAGACAGGGTCCTGCTCTGTTGCCTAGGCTAGAGTGCAGTGGCGCAACCTCAGCTTACGGCAACGTCTACCTCCAGGCCTGAAGCAATCCTTTCGCCTCAGCCTCCTGAGTAGCTGGGACTATACAGGTGCACGCCCCAATGCCTAGCTAATTTTTGTATTTTTTGTAGAGACGTGGTTTTGCCATGTTGCCCAGGCTGGTTTTGAACTCCTGGGCTCAAGTCATCTGCCAGCCTTGGCCTCCCAAAGTGCTGGGATTACAGGCATGAGCCACTGTGCGTGGCCCCCAATACTTTATTAATTCATTATTGATACAAAAATTCTAAAAACAAATATTCATAATTTCTTTTTGTTTTTCCTGTCCTTTAGAACTCATTGTGTTCTACCTAACATGTTTAATGTAATTTAAAACTCAGTATTTCTCAACTAAACTTAAAATAAAACTAAAATGACCCTATCCCAAGTAATTCTGAAGAAACCATTTAATTAGAGTAGACTGCTGCATTGGGAATTAGACCTCATTTGTAACACATCCCATTGCAATGCCTATTTCTTAAAGCATTACTAACATTTAAAACCACCTTAAATCATATGATGAATATTTATCTTACTTACTTAGATGTCTGAGCCTTAAAATCATAAACAGCTTTTGCAGGCAATTTCTGAAAAGGAAGATAAACAATTAACACTAATTTAAAATTTGAATTTTCTACAAGATAGTAGTTTCATGTGCCTTAAAGAAAAAGGAAAACTCAAGGAATGATCAAACATACGTAATGTCAATCCTGCATTTAATTTACAAACAAGTCCATTTATTCTTCATTTACATATTTAAGCTATAACAGGAATATAATAGAAGGGTTATTCACTGTCATATTTTATCTTAGGAAGTAAAGGAGATTAATGTTATAATGAGAGAATAAAATGCCTGCTGAGGATTGCATCCTAGGCATCATTTTGGCTGTTACAAAGGCTTTTCCCACGATAAATGTGGAGGGTCAATGGCTCTGTGTTCTATGGAGATTGACACAGCTTTTTCTGAATCATAATAAAAGGACCAGATGTCACAAAAGAAGTCATCATTCCCTTTATTAGACACTTATTAACATATTAGCAAAAATATTAGCTCAATTATCACTGGGAGGCTAGTTACCGGGCAAAAGTATAGGTGTGATCATCTTGCATTCCCTAGAGGGTTCGGGAACCCTTCAACACTCTGTCCACCAGCCACTTGTATTTTAGTGGTGATGTGATGTAACATGTGCCCATTCTCAAACGTTGGGGCCCACAGATCTCCCTGAGTCATCCCGTACCCTATAGCTAGCTAGGCCAGCTCTTCCTTCCCCACCAACCAACAATCCCTTCACTCCATTCCTTTTCCCCATGACGCTGGTGAACTTTAGGAATCCTGGACCATTTCTAACTTCTTTGGGGATCCCACAGGCTCTGGACTACATCAGACGCCTGTAAGATCCTCTGGAGTGGATGCCAGTCCTAGTCCAGCTTTTCGTTTCCATCCAGCCCTCACGGCTCCAAGGCAGTTTGAGCAAGAGCTCTAGCCCCGGTTCAGGGCCCTGGACAGAGTTCAGTTGGTGGGTAGCTCCCAGGGGCAGTGTCCCGAGAACTGGGCTGGTTAAAAGCTTTCTTTAGAGCTCCTCTCCAATAAAAGTAAGCCAGCAAAAATTATTTATGTAGGCTCTGTATTGATTTACAACACAGTTGACATCAGGCTTTCTCCTAGACCAGCGGGCCATGAAATTGTACAGAGGAAACCCATTCCCTCCACAAGGTGCCCTAACTCAGGACACTTTGAGGTCACAACGGTTAAGTTCATGGGCATCAGATCAAGACTCGGAGAGGCCTCATGGCCAAAACTGGACCACCACTAGTGAAGACCCAGAGCTAGGGTCAGGGTGTGGACTGCTTCTAGCGTCAAGAGTTGCTATGCTCGGGCTCCAAGGAAAATTGTTTCTAGTTTCTCAGTACTTTCATGTTTTCTGCCGAGTTCTTTACTGGTTTGGGAGAATTTTTGGCTGACAAGTGCCCTATCAAGTGGGTTGCTGTAAAAGACTCCAGTGCTATTAAATTAACTACCTCTTTCTCTGGAGTTCCTCTTCTTTCCCTTGGTGCACTTCTCCCTGTGTCAGTCAAAGTTGATGAGTAACTTCTAGGGGACTCACGGTCTATTGGAAAGAACAGGGCCAGTCACAGTGAGTATCCACTTAATTACAAGCCAACTCGTTCTGCCGTTTTTCCCTGGTGGCAACTATATTTTCCCCAAATTTGGAGAGACACCATTATTGAACACATGGGTATAAAACTCATAGGTCATCACAAAATTGTGAAATAAGACACAAAACAAGAGCATTTCAAAAGGAAAAATATCTGAGGTTGCAGAAGTATTATAATTGTCTATATAAATATAATAGCTACATTGCTGATTAATTATATTGCCACGCCCACTATAGACAATTTATAATTAGAGGGATTTTTCATATAAAAATTTTTCAAAACTTTCTGTTTCTGTGCTTTTGCCTCTAATTTATAATTACTATTATAAGACTTATAGAGGATGGAGAATTTGAAAACAGCAACAAATTGTAGAAAAAGAAACATTTTGTGGAATAATTTAAGACAGTAGTAATGAAAAAAAAAAGAGATAAAACCAAAGAAAGTATGAGGATGACAAGAGTGTGGATGAACATTCTCCTTCCACCTTACTCTCCCCTCTTCTCTCTTACTCTGTTTTTAAATACTTATTGAATCTTAAGATGCCATACTGTTTATCTACGGCCTTCTTTTGTGCCCAGATGATAAACACCTTATCAGAAAGCAAAGAAACAAAGAGATATTGTTTCTTCTTACTGCAAGCAAAAAGGGATAAACAGAAAGCATCATGTCAGTTGCCAAATTGCTTATGAAATATTGAATTATTTTTGTTTATCTTAAAGCAAAGCACAAATAATCACATTACAAAATTATGATTGCATGTAGTTCTTAATAGTATCTTATACCTTTTGCACTTACGTGACTTACATATGGAGATGTAAGTAGACATTAAAACTATTCCAGCAGTCTATGTCATAGAATTTTATCAGTATAACTGGGTCAATATTTGTCAATTCTTTCTTTTATCCCTTTAATAAATCTAGTTATCCAGACTGACAAGAAGCATTAAAAATAAAATTTATTTTATCCATCTATGAAGGAATTTAAAATGCTGATTCATAATAAGAAAACATTGTTTTAGGGTTTTGACTACTTTGATGATATAAATTCTAAGTTAATATACTTTTATGATCAGAGAGCCTGATAATGATCACAAATTTTAAATTCCTTTTCCTACCCCATGGAATATAAGCTATTTTTCACTTGGGTGAAACACAATTGGAAAGTAAATATTTTATTAAAAAACAAAATACTTTTAAATGCATTTCAAAGCCCTTTCAAGTCATGTTTCAAAAATGTGCTCTTATCTGCACATAAAATTGAGAGATGATTATATTAGGATATTAAAAACCTGGAGAAGGTAGCTAATTTATTAAAAAATTAGATCCTGACACATTTCAATTAGTGAAAATTTTCGATTGTAGAAATTGATTTTTAAAACTCTAATTGATGATTTTGAAGCATGTTGCTTCAGTCTAAGGGTAAGCAAAGATAAATGTAAGTATATAGTACAGCATCAGTGAAAGCAAAGAAGATAAATACTAAGTAGATTTCTGCAAGTTGATTAACAATCAAGCCATATTTGACACTAATACGAACTGTGAATCATGTCTTTCTTTGTCTGAGATTATGTTTTATACTATAAATTCTGAATTATTAGGAGTTTGAATCCCTTTTCTGTTACCTACTCTCTGCGTGACCTCGGACAAATTTCTTATCCTCTCCAGGCCCAACTTCCAGAATTGAAAATGGCTCTTAAAACAACACCCACTTCATAGGCCTGTGCCAGTTTTGATTAGATAATGTATATAAAGCACTTTGTAGTGTCTGGTGCATAGAAGTTTCTCTGTTGACCAACTTTCAGCCCAGAATGTTCATTCCGATCTCTTAAAATTTACGTAGTGAACAGATGAGCTCTAAGAATTAATGAAAAGAATTGGTCACAAATTTTAAAACACCCTGGGTTATAAGTTATATAAATCTCAGAAAGAGTCCTCTGTCTTTTATTTATTTATTGCTGTTTATTCTTGTGTTGCCACTTCAAAGTTATCTATGAAAACAGAGTTTAGAGTCACTTTTAGCCTGAATAATGTAATTCAAATTTCAATACAGGACTGTTTTAGCGGAAAGAGAAAGTGAATGAATTAAGTAATAATGGAAAAGAGAAAATGAATACACTAAATGGTGGAAATGGGACTGTTGTATATACAGCTTAAAGATACATTCACAAAAATTTTATCACAATTGTGTCCTTGAAATGGAGAAAGCTATTAAGCAAGTCCTAATTTCTTTGTGTCCATCAATTACTAATCACATCTTTCAGTTTTGCTTCTTGAATGTTTTCATATAGTAACTTCTATACGGAATGTGAGCAAATTATTAACAGAATGAATATAAAGTTTTAAAGTTAATATACACATTTTTAAAAGGCTATGTGTGGAACTATAGGTTTTGATTCATGTCACAACGTAATTTATCATCTCAGTGTGAGTAATGGTTGCTTCAACCCTAATCCTGAGCTACACAATGGCCTTCCCTCTCGTTTTTGAAAGAGTAAATTTTTGTGAATTGATGATCACTTTAAGCCACACATCAAGTCCAAATATCACACGGGCAAATGAGCAGTATTCAGTAACACATATTTGCACAACAAGTGTTTGCTCCACAACACATAACGACGCCAAATGGTCTCCCAGCTCGGGAGTGATGAGATGTTGGAATGGACAATGAAAGAGCTGGAGGGTGGGTCTCTGAACCACAAAGAAAAAGAAACGAAAGCTCATCCACCTTGGAGTGCACCGCCACGGTCTTGGTGGTGGTAGTTGTTGGCTGTGTCGGCGTCCTGGAAAGAGGCACTGTGAGGCATTCTCCCGCAATCATTCTGGTAGGGTGGACAATGAATAGCACCATCTGGAGGCAGTGGGTGGAGAGGCTGGTGCAGGGGGCTCCTCCTCAGCACTGTCAGGGAGGAGTTCCTCTCGGGAACATCTGGCAGCAGCTCACTGATGAGACGGTGCAAGATGCTGTCGTCTGGCAAGCTCCCCCTTTTCTTTTCAGCTTTAATTTGGTCACAAATGTCTTTAAGGGCAGAGTCCAGAGCCTCAAACACAGACGCTTTACATTTTGCCTTTTCAGTCTGTCTCTTAGGGGCTGAACTTTTTTTCCTGCGGAAAGGCACAGGACTGACTAGAAAAGCCAGTTTAGAAAGGCCGGGGTCCATTTCTTGCCTTCTGGGCTCCTCGGGGTTTTCGTGTCTGGCTCTTTCGTGTTTCAACATTGTGGTAAATCGAGTGTAGGAGGCCGGGCACCTGCCTTTGCAGGAGCTGATGAGGTGGCGGTGGTGGTGGTGGTGATGGTGGTGGTGGTGGTGGCTGGATCCATAAAAGCTTTCAGAGGATGTGAAGGAAAAGTGATCAAAGTCACTTTCACTGCAGAAGGATGACCCCTCTAGGTGAATGTAGTCACTGTGGTCAGACACAACCCCGTCCTGGTCGCTGTCGGAGAACTCCACGTGGGCTCTGGGCTGCTCATCGCTGGTGACTTCAATGTGAATGGGCACCAGGGCGTTAGACGTGCAGCCTCGCTGGCCCTGAGAGGCGGGTCCACTTTGGTTTTCTTCCTCCAGCAAATACTCAATGGAGAATCGCCTCTTGGGGCATAAGCCATTTTGTGGTGGTTCTAGGGTTACCGGAGATAGCATGTCATCCCCTAAATTGGGCATGGATTTGGACTTCTGGATCAGCTTCTCGAACTCGGAAATGCGCGTGGGCACCATGTCCCGGGGCACCTCCTCCGTGGAGGACTGGCTCCAGGCCTGCAGCAGGCTCTTGTGCTGCTGCTCGCTCTCGTACTGCAGTATCCTGGACTTCACGGAGCAGATCACCTCGGAATTCATCAGGTCCTTGCGGTTGATGCGGTGCATTTTCTTGTACATCTTTAGGAACCCCGGGGCGTTGTGGGCTGACCGGTGTCTGATCCTCGATCTGCCGGGACCGCGAACCTCCTGGATGCAGGGCGACCCCCAGGCTCTGCGGCAGCTGTCTTTGGAGTCCTCTTCACATAACAGGGAGCCCATGCTTTCTGACTTGATTTTCGGGTCCGGGAAGCTATCGCAGTCATCGTTTAGGAGATCGTCACAGCTCCGGGATTTGATTTTGGGAGAAACGGTTTCTTCTGTGCTGCTCCAGATTTCTGCGTTTTGCCGGGCCATTTGCCAGCCGTTCTTGAAACTAATGGCCCTTGATGAGTCCCGAGGGACGTCTAAGTGCTGTCTATAAGTGCTACAGTAATCTAACTCACTGGAGGGGTTGCCGTTGAGCCCTGAGTAACTGCAAAGGGATGGACACATTTTGCTATCATCCCCACCTTTTAATCCAGAGCAGCGTGGTGGAAGAGAGACATTTGGAGAAGTTAAAAGGTTCACAAGGAGAGGAGAGCATGTCAGTAAGCATCAGACAGCACAGCGAGGAGAAAGCAGTTAGTGTGTTTTAATCTAGAGGCTGATTGTTAACGCATGGAGCTTCAGCTCTAGAGAAAAAGGTCTAATTCTAAAGCGAGCTAATACTTTTTCAATGAATGTAGCTTTGCAGAGAGAGTTGGCAAAACTATGCATAGAAGTAACTGATGGAAGCAAATACGCCTACTTCTATTGCATAATTCATACACCTTTCTGACAATACTGTTTGCCAAAAACACAATAGTGCCTCTTCAGCTGATAGCATGATCTGGTAGGAAAGGTTTAACAATTAGTGTCAAAAGTGTGATACATTTAATCAATTTAATAGGGCCGGAATTTGAGTCTCATTTGATTCGTAATGATACATAGGTAGAGAGGGGTTTATACATTTACATCTAATTAATACTCTCATGACTATATCAAATAATTTTTTATGGGTCTTGGATTTTAAAAGCTATAAGGCAAAGTATTCTCCAAAATTGCAAAATCAAAATGCTGTGAACTATTGCTGCTAACATTTTTCCAAGAAAAAAAAATAGCTAAAGCTCTTTAAAAAAACTAATTTATCTCTTAAATTGCTCTACTTTAACCTCTTACTAGGTACATAGTTCTCATAGGAAAACTGAATATAATGCAAAGCTTTCATCAGAGGCGCATATATCATGCTTTTTTTCTGGGAAGAGTTTTTAAAAAATATTTGCAATTTGATAATAGAGATGTACACTTGGATTCAATTTTGAATAGCTATGGAAATGTTCTTTTGTTTTGCTGAGTTAACTAATAAATGAGAAGCCAAATTATATCTAACAGGACATTTTCTTCTTAGAAATAAAATCTAACAGAGGAAAATATCTCTATTCAATACGCATACCTTACAATGTTCTCTAAATTCTTTAAAAGTAGGTGAGCACATTAGGTAGGTACGTACTGCCTGGGAAAGGAAGTTGATTTAACACTCCCTGTGATAAAACAAATGTCTACATTTATCAGAATCCTTTTAACTTTTGGGTAGTGTACAATAATAATGAGTCAATGGCATTGCATGACTTACTTGTTACCTTAAGATTCATTGGAATAAGTGAGTTGAATCTGATAGGGCATCTCTGCTCCTCAGAGGAAAGGTGTGATGGGTGGAGCTCACATGCCCTGAACCATCAGCTGATATTACAGCTTTACGAGGCCTTAAAAGGGCTGGGCCTCCACCTACTCAAGAGTCCAATCATCACAACCAGAATATCTTTTGCACACAAATCAGCTATCACTTTTAACTATCATGTGGCAATGGTCTTAGTGAGTATAGTTGATAGGTATAGCTGAATCGGTCTGGTTTTATAGAAACTTATGTTAGAGCTCAATTTCTTCACACATTTCAAAATCTCTTTCTCTTCTGTTTCGATCCCAAGATACTAGAAGAGATTGTGTGGTCCCAGATTTGGCAGAGCCCTAGCTCCCTGTGGATGCTGGTTCAATCCTCACTCTCCATCTCAGAAATATTCCTGTCCTCAAGGAAGACCACTAAATGGTCTTCCAGAAACCAGAAGGAGTGACTTACTCCTTTCAACAGTGAGCTGCCTACACCTGCAGTGAGGAGACAGGCTGCCCAGAAAAAAAGGCTTGGTGATTCCTGAATGATATAATTATGGTCTGGGACCAATCAGTCCTGACTGTGAACAGCTGTGAATTGACCACTATGTTACCTGGCAGGACCTGGCTGCTCCACTGTTCATACGAAGGTGGCCCAAAATATACAGCAAATGGCTAAAGAAATTAATAGGTCAGATTTTTTTTTTTTTTTTTTTTTGTAAATCTAGAATTGAATAACTTTTTAAAACCTCCAAACCAATGTATATTTTAGGTAACAATTTCCTCTGTTGTTGCTTGTAATTTCTATCCTATAAATTTGACTGATTTGCTAGTTGTAGAAACATTAGAAAATTTTCACTATACGTCAATGTTTACAAATGACATCTTTTAGTAACCTGATGATACATATTTGATACTTTGAATTTGTTTAGAAAGGGATCTATTTGGGGGAAAAAAGTGTTAGCAGATGCTAGTCAGAGTTCTTGAAGCAACCTAAGTGGCTCGCCAGCTTGAGTCAGTCTGGGTGGGAAGAAAGCTATTGTTCTAAAACTGTATTTTATTCCAGACACCGTACGTGGGAGCCAGCACGTGCCACTATCACTGGGCCAGCTTTCACACAGTGCTCTAGGCTAAAATGCAAACTAGTAAATTGTTGTGTTTTCATTTACTATTGCTCACCTTTTGCTCTTGATGGGGAAGAAGGAGAAGAGCTAGTGAAAGACTTTGTAAGGGTGGTGCTTGATCCTGGGAGGTCCGCTCGGCCTGGGCTAGTCCTGCTCACACTTTGATCTCCCAAGCCCCGTGGTGGACCCACTGCAGGCTCGCTCTTCCTCCGCTTCCTGAAGTCACTGGCCATGCTTGCAGAACTGAAAGAAGGAATCAGATCTGTTTGATTGGCATTGGAGGAGATTAAGGTGTGCACCAGAAAAACCAGTGGAACGTGCTAGTGACTCCTAAACTTCTATCAGCAAAACTGCACGGCTAGGAACCCATCCCTTGATGTTCAACATGATTTCTCTAGAAGGACCCTTTTAAAAATGAATAGACTTTATTATTTATTTATTTTGAGATGACTTCTGGCTCTGTCACCTAGGCTGGAAGTGCAGTGGTGCCATCACAGCTCATTGCAACCCCAAACTCCTGGGCTCAAGGGATACTCCCGCCTCAGCCTCCTGAGTAGCTGGGACCACAGGCATGCGCCACCACATCTGGCTAATTATTTAAATTTGTATTTACATAGAGACAGAGTCTCACTCTGTTGCCCAGGCTGGGTTGAGACAGAGTCTCAAACCCCTGAGCTCAAGTGATCCTCCATCCTTAGTCTCCTGAAGTGTTGGGATTACAGGCATGAACCACTATGCCCGGCCGACCTAATTTTTTTAGGGCAGTTTTAGGCTTGCAGAAACGATGACTGGAAAGTGTAGAGTTTTCTTGTAGTCCCTTTCCTCTTATATAGTTTCCCTTATCATTTACATATTCTTTTAGTGGGGTACATTGTTACAATTGGTGGACCTACCTTGATGCATCTTCACCCCAAGTCCATAGCTTACATTTGAATTCATGTTTTATCTTAAACATTTTATGGGTTTTGAGAAATGTATAGTGATATGTGTCCATCACTAATGTGTCAATCATATAAAATAGTTTTACTGCCATAAAAAGTTTCTGTTCTCCAGCTTTTCATCCCTCCCTTTCTCCCGCTCATCCTGGCACCCATTGATCTTTCCACAGCCTCCACAGTTTTGCCTTTTCACCATGCCCAGTTGATATCATGCAGGATGTGGCCTCTCAGATTGGCTTCCTTCACTCAGTAATACACTTTTAAGGTTTCTCCATGTGCTTTTTGTCACTTGATAGCTCATTTCTTTGCGTTGCTGAGCCACATTCTATTCCACAGATGTGCCAGAGGTTATTTATCCATTTACCTATTGAAGGACATCTTGGTTGCTTCCAAGTTCTAGCAATTATAAATAATGCTCCTAAGAAAACCACCTGCTGGTTTTTGTGTGAACGTAAGTTTTTAAACATCTTTGAAGTCAAAATTCTCCTATAGTGAAATATGTTGTGATTGAGAATTCAGTGCTATAATTTGTATCTTATATCTTTTCTCTATAAAGCGGAGTTCTAATAACATGAATATATCCAGAGTGGCATACCAAATACAGGAAAGAAATGAAAAAAAAAAAAAAAGGCATCAAGAGAGGCAAATTTCTCTCACCTCAAGGGTTGTCTGCAGCTTGTCCTATCATCTTAGCTTTAGAAGACGTTGTATTGGAATTTCAACATTTTCTATTTAAATAATGAACGAAGGCTGAGCGTTATGGCTCATGTCTGTTATCAAGTACTTTGGGAGGTCAAGGCTGGAGGATGACTCAAGGTCAGGAGTTTGAGACCAGCCTGGACAACTAGTGAGACCCTGTCTCTACAGAAAAGAAAAGTTAGCCAGTTGTGCCATGTGCCTGTAGTTCCAGCTATTCAGGAGGCTAAGATGGGAGGATAGCTTGAGCCCAGGAGTTTGAGGCTGCAGTGAGCCATGATTGCACCACTGCACTCCAGCTTGGGCAACAGAGCAAGACCCTGTCTCATCAGTCAATCAATCAATGAGTATCAGTTACCTGGTCAGCAAATTAACTATTAAAGATTCCTTCCTCTCATTTGCATAAAATACTGTCAATAGTCTAGACTAGCAGGGAGTTTGTGTCATGGTTTTGAGTTTGAGTACAGTACATTTAAGACAAATGTTAATGAATGAAGCCACACATGGCACAGCATACTGTGCGTGAAATCCCTGGATTCTTAGATAAGAATTGTGTAGACAACAGTGATAACAGCAACAGCAGCAATCCCAGCTCCCGTGGAGCCCAGCAGAATGTTATGTGCTTTATTTACGTTTTTGTCTTGTTTAGCCCACACAGCAAACCTATGAGATATGTGCTGTTGTCTCAGTGTTACAAATGGTAAAGCAAATACATGTGCCTGGGATGTACGGAAGGGGAGAGGCAGACCTCAGAACTGGTTCATCCTCTTCTGAAGAGCATGCTGCATCTCCTAGACCTGTTTTCGCTGTGATTGTCCTGTCATGTGAGGGTCTGTGTGTCTTTACGGCAATCTTTAGATCAGATTAAAACTCTAAAATTCAAACGTTTTAGGTGCATAGATAGAGGCACAAGATAAAAAGGAGGGTTCGAGAGTTCCTTTCTCAGGGATGTTATTGTAGTTGGTTGGCACTCAGAAACCCAATTTACGATTGACCCAATCCACAAAGAAATCTCCATAGAAGGGTAAATTAATGCTACTACATAAATATTTGTTATTGATGTTACAATATGGCTGGGAGTTTGTATTATTCTATATTACTATTGAACTATGTCTGAGTATGTCTGAATTTTGTGATTTTTTTTTTTTTTTTTTTTTTTTTTTTTTTTTTTTTGAGACTGAGTCTTGCTGTGTCCTGAGGCTGGAGTGGAGTGCAGTGGTGAGATCTCAACTCACTGAAACCTCTGCCTCCCCAGCTCAAGCAATTCTTCTGCCTCAGCCTCCCGAGTAGCTGGGACTATAGGCGCCCGCCACCTTGTCCAGCTAATTTTTGTAGTTTTAGTAGTGATAGGGTTTCACCATGTTGGCCAGGATGGTCTCGATTTCTTGACCTCGTGATATGCCCCCCTCGGCCTCCCAGGTGCTGGGATTACAGGCATGAGTCATCGTGCCTGGCCATGAATTTTGTAATATTTTAAAGGAAGTGTGACATTTAAAGCTAACAGAACTTACCTCAGGTGAACTCTGAGGGAAGTTAGGCCTAGCAGCGACAAGTCATCTTGCCTCAATTTCTTTTTCTTCTCTCTCCTTGCCAACTGTGTAAACTTGGTAAGTTACTGAGTCTAGGTGTCACTTTCCTCAGAGATAAAGTGGGGACACTAGTATATAATGATAGTGTTGTCTTAGGATTGAATATGTTTTGTTCTTATGCCTCATTTATTGGTAGTATTAATAAAAGCATTTCTGATTTGTGTGGTCAGAGTATAATCAACAAATACGTGTATACAATTTTTAATCTATAATTTTTTTTTTTTTTTTTTGAGACAGAGTCTGGCTCTGTCGCCCAGGCTGGAGTGTGGTGGCGGGATCTCAGCTCACTGCAAGCTCCGCCTCCCAGGTTTAAGCCATTCTCCTGTAGCTGGGAGAGCTACAGGCGCCTCCTCGTTGCCTCTCCTGTTGCCTCCCAAGTAGCTGGGACTACAGGTGCCCGCCTTGTTGCCCGGCTAGTTTTTTGTATTCTTCAGTAGAGACGGGGTTTCACCGTATTAGCCAGGATGGTCTCGATCTCCTGACCTTGTGATCCGCCCGTCTCGGCCTCCCAGAGTGCTGGGATTACAGGCTTGAGCCACCGCGCCCGGCCTATAATTTTTTTCAAACATATTATTATAAGGGCCACTTAACAACATTGAACATTAGTTACTTATAATTCCCATCTAAAGAAAAGAAAACTGGGTATAGGGAAGAGAAGGATATCTCAGTCTGTGAAGGAATTTATAATTAGCTCATTACTTTTTTGGAAATTTTTGAAATGATCATATAAAATGATTCTGAAACAAAATAAAACGACTTCATGAGTCATGGTACTTCAAATAAAAATGAGTGATATATAATACTCATTACTACTTCACTGAATAATTTTATTGTTGAAAAAGAAACCACTGGTATAGAATATTCTGCTACAACATAATGAGATTCTTACCTCATGGGTCTTTCCAGGCTTCTGTCTATAGACGACTGATACAAGGAGGCCTGTTAAGATAGAATAACAGTCCCATGAAAAATTTTACCGTGGCAGAATTTTGTTCACTTTTCAACATTAAATTAGGTATCCTAAAAAGAATATTATAAAAATTGAGGTTGAAAGTACCATTCATTATGACTGTAAAAATGTCTTCCCAAAGAGATATCCTGCAACCTGATTTCTACTATGGACCTATCTGCTTTCTTTTCTGATATAATGCATTGCAGTTCTCTGTGTAGCTCAAATTATCCACAACCCAAGCATTGCATGGAGGAAATTAATAATATTTTCTCAGGAACACTGAAATAAGAGCTAAAATTATTCTAGAACCTCAACTTCAGAATCTTACCTATTGACTGTAAATAGAAATTTCCTATAGAAAGGAATAGTTTGATGTTTAAAACAATTTGCAGCCATCATTCAATCCTTACAAAATATCACATTTTAAAGTCTTTGTTATTGTTATTATGAAGTATTGTCTTCAAAACGTAACACATAAACAGAACTTAAGACACCATTCATCTGTCAATATAGACACGACATTTAAATAAAACCCATGGAGTTTGACTTGAAGAAACTAAAGTACCTGGTACTTCAATCAGGTAAATAGTTACACTTTTACAATTCGGCAAGTTCAGGGTTAGTTTAACATAAATGAGCTAAAGAATCAAAATATAACTTTTTAAAAGTGCACTTTAAAATTTTTCCTTCATACTGAATAATACACTGAAATAGATAGCAAGCAAAACTGATAATATGAATTTTTTATTTTCCATGGCATCCACTGGGATAATTGCTAAAATTTCTAAAAGGCAAGAGAGGACACTGAGCTATCAAGTGTTTGAGGTGACACTGTGGTATGATGTCCAGAAAGTACAGGGAGATGGCTGGGTGCGGTGGCTCATGCCTGTAATTCCAGAACTTTGGGAGGCCAACGCCGGTGGATCATCTGTGGTCAGGAGTTCAAGACCAGCCCGACCAACATGGTGAAACCCTGTCTCTGCTAAATACAAAAAATGAGCCAGCTGCGGTGACACATTCCTGTAATCCCAGCTACTCAGGAGGCGGAGGCAAGAGAATTGCTTGAATCCGGGAGGCAGAGGTTGCAGTGAGTTGAGATTGCGCCACTGCACTCCAGCCTGGGCAATGAGAGTGAAACCCCATCTCAAAAAAAAAAAAAAAAAAAAAACAAAAAAAAACAAAAGCAAAAAACAAAACAAAACAAAAGTATAAAGAAAGTATAGGGAGATGTATACCAAGTGTAGATAGTTTTGGCTTTGGTCATGTTTGATGATCAATTCATCACAGATAAAATTTGGTTTGCTGAAGAACTGGAATTCTAGTTTAAAAACATTTGTCTGTATGAAAGCTTAAAAATGTCAGCCAGAAAGGCAAGATTTGATAAATGTTGTCTTAAGTTGCTATCATCTAGAAACATTTTATCAAGTATGAAATTAAACATTTTATCAAGTATTAAAAATTAGTGGAAATCAAATCTCACTTTACAAACTATTTCTATAACTCAGTTTTCTAATTGGTAAATTAGCACCAATTAATCAATTAAAACATTAGTACATAATTTTGCAATTCTGTATGAATATCAGTCTTACAAGGTCCCTTTTGCATAACTTATGCTTCTATTAACTAATATTTTAATTCTATCTTACTAAATGAAAATGGAATCTTGCCTAGAAACAAAAGCATCTCTGCATGAGAATATTCCCATCCTCCTTTCAGACAGAAAAAGTGGATTCTAATATTTCTAGTTCCTAGAAAATATTTAGATTCCTAGGTTCTCAACAAATATAAAATTAGGAGAAAAGTTTGGTTTGCTAGTCTGATATGTTTACATGGTTATTTTAATTTGCTGAGTGCTGAATCAGACACTGGGAAGGTAGAAAAATAGATACTAAATATGAAAGAAAGCAAACAAGTAAAAAAATAAAATCAGATAGTTGTATTACCATTAAGAAATATTAATTCTACTTGTTTGCAGAAGAGCAACAGCAACGAGCCTGAGTGCATTGGCGTCTGTGCAGAGCATGGCTTTCAAGGGACACACTTACACACAGCTGATGAGCAGAAAGTGTCAAGTTCAGAACATGCTGAGAACACCCCGACCGTGATCAGAAAGCTTGAATTGTCAACTTATAATGAGCCTAGACAACATTGTAATGTGAACTAAAACGTAGTGTAAGAACTCATTGTGTTTCAGGGTTAGGCTGAGAAACTACCATTTCTCCTTGTACTGGTTTCTATATTCAAAATAAACTAAAACCAGTTTTGTGGCTTCATGTACACTCAGAGAAAGTTCAGTATTAAATTATGAGACAACAGTAAAAAATCTAAATTGATGACTGAGAGAAAAACTTGTACAATAATTGTAAGAAGGGTACTCATCCCAAAATGAAAATTATCTTCAGAAAAGAGGTTACAAATTTTACCAATTATGATCTACCGAGTATTTACATATTACCATTATTTTAACACACTTAGAAGGTCAATTTAGTGAAGTACAGATACTGAATCACTCCTTCTGTTAAGTAACTATTAGATTAAATTTTGCTTAAATATCCATAACTGCTCTTCATTAATGCCAGTTTTCCAGTTATGGATTAAAAACTATGTTATTCATGGTAATATATCAAGCAATTGATAAATGGTAGCTAAGGTAATGTCTCATCAATTACATTTTTTAACCAGAAATGTTTAATAACAAAAGGTTATTAAAAATCCAGAACCTTAAGAGAATATATTTTCTTACATTCTGAAAAACTATAATGCGAAATTAATAACATAGTTAACATATGCTATTAGAATCATACAGCACTCCCTCTCAATCCCAGAGATAACTGGCAAATAGGTCAACTACTGGCAAAGCGCTTTTTATGTTTTTTTTTTTGCCACTACCATCACATGATAGAATGCAGAGAATTAAGTTTCTACTATTTCTATGCCCAAGAATTATTGTGTAATATTAATTATTAGAACTCTTTTCAAAGAAATTCAATAGTTAACAAGAAATAATATTGAGTAAGTAATTTGTTTTTAAAAGATTTATCCTCTAAATATATATCTTGGAAGTGCTGAAAAGTGTGATACACAGGAAATAGCACTGAAATGAAGGTTAAGAGATATATATATGTTTTTCCACCACTATCTTACCATGTGATTTTGGACTTACTTCTTAAAATTATTGCACTCTACTTTTTTTTTTAACTGAAAAATGAGTGAGTTGGACATGATGCACTCTAAATTCCATTTCAGTTATCTATGAACCAACTACCTTAAAAACACCCTAGAAATATCTAAGAAAAATATCCGACCACATTGAATTTCAAAATAAATTCTTGGGTTGCTCATATTTTGAAATAAGACTCTTTCTGCAGATGTTAAGGTAACATAACATACAGAATATAACCCCTTGTTTTATTTGATTTTCTTCAGATTACATGCCTGCCTGCCTGGCTATAAAATGTAAGCCTTTAGAAATGGCTGAATTCAATAAACCAGAATGTTCCTGATTACTCTATTTTACTTTTTATTTAATATATAAATATTTTGATCACTTCTCAGTTTTAACACACACTCTGATGTTTACCACAGGGTAAATAATTTGAAATTGCAAATTGAGACTCTAGAAATTTGCATATTTCCTTGAGACTCTATACCTGCAATTCCAGTGGTCACCACTATGTGTCAGTAGTACCTCCTACAACGTAAATGTTCTATTAGTTTTGTTTTCCAGTTGCACATATTTAAGACTTTTAATGAAAATAAGATATTTATTGTGTTACAGTATTCACTTAAGACCACAGAGCAACTACTGTGCAAAACACAGTTTATTTACTTTGTTCTCATGCTAGTTGCTTCTAAGAGTTCCTTGCAAGGAGACTTTTATATAGCTGATGGCTACCAAAACAGTGCCATTTCTGCTTGTGTCTTCTAATGAGTCATTTATCTACTTTCTAAAGTAATTTTCTGCTTTTCTTCGCAGACAGCAAGGTAACAAGCTTTTGACTCTGGATCATTTCTGCCTATTTCATGCTCTCTTTCAAATAAAACTCTGATTCAAATAAAAATGTACATTGGCTGCCATAAATGTTTCACCTAGTTGATTATTATAGGCTCTTAAGTAGAGATTGCAAATGCATTTCATTTTCTATGCCAGTGATAATTTGTTATAGTGGCTTCCTGGATTACAGTGTTGAGAAGGAGTAATAATGTCTGTCATGGGTATGAAACTGGGAAGTCGTGATACACGATTTCCAGGTATTTGCCAGCCGTATTCTTGACTGATAATACAATCTGTAAGTTGTATTTAGGAAAATGAAAGAATAACAATAAATTTTAGAAATATGTTGGACATAGGCATCTGATTATCCACACTCCAAGCATTATAATAGAATGGTTCTAAGAAGCCTTCTAGTAGTATTTTACTCTGTCTAATAAAAACAGGTGGTTAATATATGCACTAAGACTAATACTTTGGATTTTGTATTTTCACACTGCTGAATACCAGAACTACACAGGATAGTATAACTAGCAGTTGTGGTTGGAATGATTCTTCACCCAGAGTCCAGATACAGCCAACAACTCTGGTATAATTAATGTGCAGGCAATGATACTGGATGCAACATAATGATGCAAAGATAGATTTTTTTTTTTTTTTCAAAAATAGCTTAGACATTACAGAGAATTGTAAAACACAGATGTGCGGAATCACAGTCACAGCCTCTAAAGGAGATATCTGAAAAAGAGAGAATAACGTGTTTTTACCTCATTGAAAACACCAGAAGAATGATCTTGAACATAGTCCAGAGGCTTTTTAGGAGGCTGGGTGTAGATGCACCATAGAAGCAGAAGTGTAGGGATGGAATGGAGGAGAGTCAATGGCAGCAAGGAATGAACATGTGGAAAAGGTGACAACAGTTAGAAATTGAGTGTTGACAGCACCAGCTACACAAACAGAATGACATGAATGGAGCAAAATAGGGGCAGCTGGGAGGAAGTGTGCAACGTTTGCAAATATTCTCAAGCACTGGGAAAATTCGCTAGTGTTCAATTAGTATATTTATAAACTCATTTTGTCAAATTTAATTAGCACTCCTAGTCTCTGGCCATAGAGGAATGCAAGGTATATTAAAGAAACATTAAAGGAGCAAGTGGATAGCATGCTGGTGAGTTTCCATGTGTGGCTGAAAATGATTATGGAAAATGCTGATAATTTAGGCTCAGTCCAGAATAGTCCCTATAAGCTTTCTTTTTTAAATTTTTTATTTTATTTTATTTTTTTGAGACAGGGTTTCACTCTGTCACCCAGGCTGAAGTGTAGTGGCACCGTCTCAGCTCACTGCAACCTCTGCCACCTGGGTTCAAGTGATTCTCCCACCTCAGCCTCCTGAGTAGCTGGGATTACAGGCGTGCGCCACCACGCCCAGCTAATTTTTGTATTTTTAGTAGAGAAGGGGTTTCACCACGTTGGCCAGACTGGTCTCAAACTCCTGACCTCAAGTGATCCTCCTGCCTCAGCCTCCCAAAGTGCTGGGATTACAGGTGTGAGCCACCACGCCTGGCCATCCATATAAACTTTCTAACCAACAGCAACAATACATACAAAATAAAGCTAGAGAATGTTTTTCCTTGAAATAAAATACATTTACATTCACACTAAGATACAAATGAGAAAAAGTGAGAGAAAACATTCCTCCTATGAGATAATAACATAGGCAAAGTTCTTTGGTTTGTATTCATTTACAGTCACTTTTGATTCAGTTCAGTAAGCTCCCTTGAGTCTAACCAAGTCTCCTTTGCAGTTTAATGGACAAAAGAGACTACCATCACCAATCAGTAAACCATATATGGTCAATATACAAGTATATAAATCAGCATATGGTATAGAAATGGTTATATCCTGTTTTCTAAAAAAACCATCAGTGTAACTGGTATGTTATTTAAGGGTCTGAAATGCATGAAAACATGTGTAACCGACACACATCAAATGCACTGCTGTTGGTGGATAAGTTCCTAATCAGGGAAGTTGTTAACTGAACCTCGAGTTGACTCTTTTTTCTTTTTTCTTTTTTGAGATGGAGTCTTGCTCTGTCACCCAAGCTGGAGTGCAGTGGTGAGATCTTGGCTCATGCAAGCTCTGCCTCCCGGGTTCACACCATTCTCCTGCCTCAGTCTCCCAAGTAGCTGGGACTATAGGAGCTCGCCACCACGCCCAACTAATTTTTGTATTTTTAGTAGAGACAGGGGTTTCACCATGTTAGCCAGGATGGTCTCCATCTCCTGACTTCGTGATGCGCCCGCCTCAGCCTCCCAAGGTGCTGGGATTACAGGCGTGAGTCACCGCACCTGGCCTCCGGTTGACTCCTTATCCCCAAAAGGCTAAGCAATAAGGCCCAACCTCAGGGCTTCCTCTGGTGGGAGTCTGGGGATTAGAGAAGTTGTGATGCCTTTCACTAGCAAGTCTGGAAATCAAGATCCACAGAGCTTCCTGAGTTTCTTCTTTCCTTATACCCCTAGTGGTAAACTAGGCACAGTCATGTGTTGCATAACGATGTTTCCGTCAACGATGCACTCCATAGATGATGGTGGTTCCATGGGATTATAAGACTGTATTTTTACCTTTTCTATGTTTCGATTTTCTTAGGTACACAAATACCTACCACTGCGTTACAGTTGCCCACGGTATGGAGTGCAGTAACCTGCTGTACAGGTTTGTAGCCCAGGAGCAATGGGTCACACCACACAGCCTCGGAATGCAGCAGGCTCCAGCTTCTGGGTTTGTGTAAGTACTCTACGATGCTTGCACAATGGCAAGTTCATCTGATGACACATTTCTCAGAACCCGTCCACATCCTTAAGCAACACGTGACTGTATTTTATAGTGGGATTCCTCTGGCAGTATATTATACTGAGAACTGCCCAGAGATTTTCACTTTTCTTTAACAGCCTCTGCGTTTAACTTCTTACTCTGCCATTTACTATTTGGGGCACATTACTTAACCCCTCCAGTCCCCATTTTCTTCTTATTGGCGGGACTTCAGGAGGCCTGGAGGAGACAATGAAGACAGAACTCCTCACTCTCCAGGTGCCTAATGTTTGCTCAGCAAACAGGGACTCTCAACGTCAAGGTGCTCTTCTGCTTGAACTAGACCAAATAGACTGTAAACAAATACAAATCTTCTAGAAAGTTGTAATAATTGCCTGAATATTTCAGCACAGAAAGTACCTCAACATTTTAAACTTGCAATGAATTAGATATAAAGACCTCATGAATGACCTACAAACCATATAGGAAATGTCTGAACACATTTAACCATTTGGTGCAGAAATGAACCTGGACTCCGCTGTACCAAATTTGTGTATACATTATGCATTCTGCTTTCGTTCTCTGAATGACACTCACGTCTCCTGATAATGGTATTTTAGAAATCAAACAGTATACGCCTAGTTTTCTTATATTAAGAGTCTAGCCTCACTTACCGGGCGTCCAAACTCCAGTTCTGAAAAGAATTTATACCAGGGCTCATTTTCTAAATCTATGTCATCTGGGTTTATGCGATCAGTCTAGAGCAGACGTGAAGGAAAAGGGAAGGAAAAGGCAATACTGAGCAAAGTGAGGGAAACACGGTGTAGCACGAAAACATCACGTGCGCACTCACACGCAAACATGCATCACCTCTCACCCCACGAACCTCAGCAGGAGAGAATGGAGGAAGTCAAGTAAAATAAGTAACATGAGGATGTGAAGGCGAGCTCCATGGCAGTGGGCCCCTAGTTCTTTCCTCTGTCCCTCGTTTCTAATTGGCACAAGTGGTGGACAACTCTTGCTTGAGTTGATCCCCTTATGCTTGAGGCATGAGCTATAGACCGCTCTCTACGGCAGCGAGCCTGGGGCTGGCTGGCATGCCTGATGTTTGGAATAGGCTCAACCCAGTCACCAAGTAGCTCTTTTGGGCGAGTCACTTCGTCGTCCCTGCCCTCGTTGGTGGCTAGCAGTCCCAGCATGGGAGCCTGCAGCCTGCAGACAGTTCACTGCGGGCAGGCAGGTGGAAAGCCTGGGATGGGGAAGGGTGCGGGAGGGGTGGGAAGAGAGGCGAGCTGGGGGAGGGGGACAGGGCGTTGCGGGGCTCTCAGGGGCCTGTGGATGAGAAGATTCTGGGACCTGGGTGGGTGCGAGCGGGACCTGGGGTGGTGGGGGTCGCCAGGCTCTGAGCAAGCGAGGGCTGCACCTGCACACCTGCCGGGCATTAAGAAAGGCAAGGAAGGGAGGAGCTCACCCGGGTGGGAGACAGAGCCGGGGCGCGCGAGCTTGGTGTGGGGGCGCCGCTCCGGGGCGGAGGGGAGGGGCTACCAGTGACTTCTCCGAGTCGGGAGCTAGAAAGAGGCTTCCGGCCAGGTTCCCTTGGAACAGGTGTCGGAGTTGTTGGGAGAGGGGGCTGCAAGAAAGAGGGGTGCAGAAACTGGTTCATTAGATGGAGGCTCTGGGCGGAACCGCGGGGACACCCTGGCCGCGCGCGGTGCCTGCGTTAGGCCGGGAGGGGAGCGGGCGCCGGAGCGCAAAGTGTCCCGAGGGACCCAGGCACCTCGGGGCGATCCGGCCACGGGGAAGCCCTGCCCACCAGGAGTCTCTCGGAATGTGGAGGAAGACGCCCAAGATTCACCTCCCGGCTGCCTACTTGGAGCTGAAAAGGGGATCTGGTTTTTCACAATAGGGTGGATGGCGGGGCAGGGGAGGGAACTTGGGATAAAATCCCATCTTGGTTTCCTTGATGTTCTAATTTAGAGAAAAAGCCCATTTTATACTTGACTTGATTCCCTTTAGAGGTTTCTGAATGTTGTTTTTAAGATGAAAAAACTAGGAGTGTTAATATAAACAGTTGGAGAAAATACATACAATTATTTTAGGAATAGAAAACAGATGCAGTGTGTTTACTTTACCTAGCGATATCCTTAATATTTTCAAATAATACACGCCTGACTAGATTGATTCAGGCTGCTGATTTTATATTAAGTCTAAGTGCTTAAAGTACTATATGCAAGTTATTACTTCTTTGATAATTACTATATGACACTAATTAAATGTGGTAAAATTGAAGAGTGTACAGTATCTTAAGTCAGAAAAAAAAATTCTAAGAAAAATTATATGGTTCCCTAAAAGCCACTGACTCTGGCTAGGAGAGGAGCTGTGACTCCCAAGACATATTCCAGGAGGACTAGTCAGTGCTCACTGCGTCAGAGCAATTCAGTATCATTTGCTTACAATTCTTAAAGGAACTCAGGGACTTAAGTAGCAACATCTTGGTTATGAAAGAAACGCTATGTAACCTTCGCAGTGCTGGGAGCTTGAAATGTTCCATATTCCAACAAAAGCCATGATTTTGACATTGTTCTACTGTTTTATTGACTCGTTGCATTTACAAGTTTTGCTAATGATACACAGTCTACACTTAATAATAAATTATACTCAGTGTTTTTAGTGATGTGACTTTGTTTCAATATTTTATAATAAAAGATTATAATAGTTATTACAGACAATGATAGAAACGTTTGAGGCATCATGACAAAATAGTGCAAAAGCCTAAGTTATCCAAAAGATGTAGTGATCATAATTATAAAGACTGTGTAGCGTCCCTGGGAAATGCTCACAGTGAGATATCAAGCAGTAAAAACAGAATCTAACCAGACACTTGTCCAGTAGTTACAACGGTATTACAAAGCTTGTCTCTGCATGAACACAGTCAAGAAAGTCACACATACACAAAAGACTACAATGGTGTTCTGATATTGAGACTGTTTGTTTTTTCTTTCTTTTAAATATTATTTTGCTTTATTGTCATAATGTTATTTTTGTAATAAATAAATTCAGAGAGAATATCCTACTATTAGACATGGAAAATGCCTAGAAATCTTGAGATATTTTTCCTTATTTATGCCAGTATTACATTTGGTTTACACCTCAGAAGTAATAGAGAAATTGGTAGAGACAAAATATTCTAGTAACCAATTTGCTATTTTCTGTTGAATTTAAAAATTTAATTCAATTTATATTTGATTCAATACTTGCAATAGTATTGAGATTTTAATGTCAATAAAGTACTATTTTTCTCCAATTATTATTTAGATCATTATAGATGCATAATTATTTTATGAAATGGTTTTACTGGAGCTGGTTTTTAGGGAAGCTGACAGCAATTTCTCTTCTGTTTATAGAGACATACTATTTCTTCTACAGGAAAACTAACCTCTGACTCTTTTAAACTTCACAGTTTCTAATGTTGCACACTGAATGATATTTTTAATTGATTATTATAACTTCTGCTTTCAAGAATAGTACTTTGTTTTGCTAAGGGGAGACAGAAACTTCTCTTAGAGGAAAGGAATCTGTTTAAGAAACATTATGAACAGCAGAGGGCAGCCAATTTACTAAATGAGTAAGACTTGTTAGCTGTGTAACTTTGACTCCTACCTTAAGAAAACATATAACAAATGGATATACCAAGTCCTGATTTATAGTAATGCATCTCTATGATAGAATGTGGAAAAGGAAACAGAATATCTACCATCTTGCATCATACCTTAGAATGGCAGTTTTCCATTAATTATGCTTTTGTTGATTTAATTAGTCAATTTATAGTTACAATGGGCAACTATCTAGAATGCATGCCAATAGAAATTAGCAGAGAAAACATCCAGAACAATGATAGCTGGTAATTATCAATAACTGTGGAATGCAATGAAAGGCACATGTTTGAGCAAAGTTGTGTTAAAGGAAGTGTTAGTGGCAGAACTAGAATTTTGTCTTTGCTGTGGTTAACCTATTGAATCTTTTAAGTCATGCAATAATTAAATGTCCTATGGAGGCACTGCTAAGGAACACGGAAGCCTCACAACAGTCAGTGACACACATACAGATGGTCAGTCAACAGATGGATATACACACAAATCACTAATCTCAGTGATTTAACACTTTCCATGCGGAACATGGACTTTCCTTTGAGTACAGCACTAATATTAACACTCAGAAACTCATTTAGGAAGTATGATTATGGTTTACTCTAATTGCTCAGAAAAGACAGAAGAGCAAAGATACTGATATGCATCTTTCCAACCTTGGTGTGATTTTTTTTTTTTTTTGGTTTCTTTTCATAAAAAAAAAAACAAAACACCAGCAGACCTCCGTTTAAAGCTAACTTTGTGTCATCAGTGCAAGAGGATGTGTTTAAGAAAAACTACAACTATAAATCACATGTGATCCTTACTTTAAAGCTACCAAGGGTGAACAACTTTAAAAATTTTAGTGTTTTCTGCAATTAAAAACATTCAATTGCTTTTGTGGTTATAGAAATTCCACTAAGTATTCTCAGTGAGGGCATGTGCTTTCTGTACGTTGTTCTATACAAAAAGAAGTGCCGGTGCTATTTCGGTTTTGAAAATTATGCTCATTCCATTTTAAGTTTGAATGACATTGACTACCATGTTTTATATTTATTGTGGCTTCACAAGAAATGCTATATACATTATCAGTTGGGGTAATTCTTAACCGTCATCAGATGAAACTCCTTAAATTTTTATAGTTTAAGTATTGACTGACAATCTTTATTGATAAAGAAGCTTAAGCTCACTAAGGGTTTAAATTGCATTTCAACTCGGCACAGTGTTTTCAATGATTATTTTCTTCTGCTTTTATCGTGTTCAGGTTTAGTTATTATAGGGTAAGGTCACATTTTCATATTTTTTTACTTTCATTTTTTTACTTTATCAAGCATACAGAGGTCCTAAACAAATGCTTTATTAATTTTTTTTTTAATTTAACATTACTCACCTACAAACATATCCAGTGTAACGGGATGTAAAGGTTTTAGTAATATAATCCCAGGAGAGCTTTTATGATTGTCTCATGGAAAAATTAAATTGTGGAAATACAGTTCTGATTTGTGGTTCGAGTCAGTTCAAGGCAAATTCCTGGTGACCGCTGCTAAGTACTTTTCCAGATCAAACATTAGGCCCAATTAATTAACATTTCTAAATTTACAGTCACATGAGTATTTATGAGCTTCAAAAAAGTGCACTCACTTTTACTTGCCCTGTTAAAGAACATAAACACATATGCCACTGATTCCTAAGGAAGATCTTTTTGCCAGGGTCTTGGGAGGACTTTTGTTCAAACAGTACTAACCCCCCTGCCTCCTCTGTATCCCAGGGAATCATGGAAATCGTGAGTCACTACTAATAGCAGTGTGTCAGATCCCTCCAAGAATGTTTTGAGACCCACTGGGCTTTTTGCACTAGAAATACATAGATTTCATGGATAAGCAACAGAACAAGGATTCAGTCCCTCACCAACTTTATCCGCTAACTGCAAGGGTGAAAGCTGTGTTCATTCACTCACTGAGAAATTCCACGAATGCATATTCACTGAATACCTACTATAGGCCAGGCATTGTGCCAGGTGTTGGGATACAACTAGTGGAGTGGTCACGGCCCTCCCCTTCAAGAAGCTCAAGATCTCATGAGGAACACAGTGTGCGGTAGGCACATAGCAGGGAGAGCCTCCAACCTAGCGCTGAGGAGTCAGGCACATTCCCTGGGGGAGGCGGGATTGTGCTGGGACCTGGAGGATGGGATGGAATTCTCCATGTGCAGGAAGAGGTAGTGGGGAGAGCTTTTCCTGGTGGGAAGGAGCAGCCTTTACAGAGATCCAGCAAGGTGGGAATTGAAAGTTCTCTGTGTAGCTGGAACCTAGTGAGGCAGGGAGGGTGGGAGAGGAGGCTGGAGAGGTCAGCTGGAACCCAATCACAGGTCTTCTGTAAATTACGCTCAGGGTTTTAGATTTTGCTCAAAGGACAGTGAAGAGCCAGGGGCAAATTTTGAGCTGGAGGTTTTATAAAGATTTTCTAAAGATTGCCTCTGCTGTGGTGTGGAGACTAGACTGGAGAGGTAGGGAAATGAATTAGGTGGCTGTCACTGTAGTCTAGGCACGGACAATTGTGGGCCAGAAGAGAGGAGTGGCAGTGGCATTTCTCCTGGCAGGCAGACATTGAGTCCACTGGAGGAGAGGGCACAACCCAAGAGGACCCTTTGGAAAACTGGGCAGATGGAGAGGCCGTGTAAAGATTCCAAAGAGCAACACAGAATTACCCAGGTGCTGTGCACGGTTTTCAAAAATGAAAAATGAAAAGAGCAAAGGAATGCTCCCAAGCCGTCTTGGAGTCAAAAGACATGAGAATGCACGGACCAGACCTTGATAGCCCTCAGCGCTGGCCATTCGCTGTGATGCCGCTCTCATTCAGCACGCGGCTCTTCAGTCTCTAGCTTGTATTTTCAAACACGTCAGAATCTTATGTAAACTGTATCAGTATGCAGCCAGTCTCCGCATCACCACTGCCCACTTGGCTCTTTTTGTTTTCTGATTTATAAAGGCAATTGAAATGAAGTCAGGACTAATTTTTTTAAAAAAGATGATGAGCTAGTCCTACACTGGAAAAGCTGGCCAAAATGTTCCATACGGCCAGCTCAAACCATTTTGCTTAAGGCTGGTCCTCTCCAAAATTGCTTAGGAGGGGTAAAAATGTTGGTTCTTTCCATTTCTCCATAAGATAGCCATTCTCATTTCCTTCTAAGTGTCTAAGTTCCTTCCACGTATCTTCTCCTGTGGCTGCAGAGACCTATCCACACTCGAATCTCTGTCACACTCTTGGCTCCAGATCTTCCTGTCTTACAACCAGTCACATCTGCTGGTCCTGTGTGGTAACTACTTAGGGCCTAAGTTTCTGATAAAGTAAATCAAGTATACTTTATTATAAATTAGTCAATAAATAAACTAATTTATACTGCAAAATCATCAAATAAGTGAATCTAATAACGACTACAACTTAAATGTGTTTCCTGCTCAGCTACGCCTGGAGTGGCTGTACAGCAGTGACCAAGTGCACCAGGCATGAGTATGCCTGGGCTCAACTCCTAGTTCTGGCTCCCACCAGCTATGTCTCCCTGGGGCAAGGCGAGCTAATGTGTGTTTCAGTCTCTTCATCTGTAACACGGAACTGCCACGTGTCTGCTTAATAGGACTGTTGGAAACTTCACATGAGATAAGGCATAAATTACTAATGACAGAGCCTGGCAGAATGAGTGCTCAATAACGATTTACAATGATTGTCATTGCTATTATTATTGCTATTGTAAAACAGAGTCTTTAAAGTCTTTTCTAATCCAAAGACAAGGGTAATGTGCGAATTTCAGTCCCAATGATAGGGTCAATGTATAAACCCTAAATGGAGCAAAGGGAGCATTTTTTAGTTGTGTGTGTGTTTTAACCATATGAGAGGTTGTTTACTTTGCACAAACTCAGATCTACTCTTGCGTAGATATTAAATGATAGACCTGAAGTTCCTCAAGGTAGAGAGTGTGTCCTGGTCCCCGCTGTGCGCCTCACATAAAGCCTGGCATGTAGCTGCTGCTCAATCCGTTCTGCTGAATGACTAAATAACAGACATATCCTGGTGGGAGAGCTTCTAAAACCAATCCTGTTTCCTGACACCACAGCTACCAAAGCATTCCAATACATTTACCATGTTCATTATCCTAAGAGTATCATAAATTATTAGAAAGATCATTAAAGTTTTGTCACTTAATTTAAATCTGAGATGTATTATTTTGCTGTTTTCAATTTTATGCAATGGTGACATTGTGTTTCACTCAATTCTCATTCTGGAAATTTCAGAGTAGCATGATACTCAATCATAGAAACTAGTAAATGGGTTATAAGTTTGCAATGGTGCCTGCAAATCAGTGATTTTTTTTTCTTTCAGTTTTTCTTTCATAGTCCTGTTACTCTAAAAGATATGAGTTATTTAAAGAAAGGGTAAGAAGGCTTAGATAAATATCATGTATGAAGTATCCGATGATAAGGTTTTGAACATGCTTCTCCAGAACACAACCACAAATACAGGGTTTCAAAAACTAAATCAAGGACACTCATGTTGGGTGTGGCAAGGCTAGGGTTTCCAATTAAACCACAGGGCCGGCCTTGGATTATACATGAGTGTGATTTCTTGGAGACTCTTGAAGGAGCGCCACAAAGAAAACTCTCTTTTTCCTGTTCACTGACACCTAAAATTCTTTTAGAGCAAAAATGAGAGTAAATTGCAATTGATTGCAAATGTTTTCCTAGAAGTAGATTTGGAAGGAGATGCAGAGGAACTGTGGAGTTTCAAAGAAAATCCTGAGGGCACTGATTTCTGAGGGGAAGCAAAGGACATGCAAGGGAGTATTGGGGAATCAAAACCAAAGGCCAAGGGAGGCACTATGTGTGAACCTGCACTTCGAGGAGGGAAGTGGTTCTTCTTAAGTGTATAGATATTTTTGTTTGCATATAATCAAATAATTGGAAAAAATCCTGCAAAGTGAAATATAATCTTGATCCATTAGAATGACAATCAATCAGGAAGCTTGAGGCTTGGTAACCTGAGGAGGGATTTAATAAGAAGCAATTAAAACAACTTGTTATAAAAAGGGCATTTGGAAAATTTCCCCTTCATCCAAAGAAATATTAAAAAGCCAATATGGAAAACAAGGGATAGAACTGCCTGGGTTCATGTGTATTGGGGAGATTAACGATTTTTCTCATTAGCAAGCTATGATATTAAGCATTGCATTTATGAATGTTTTTTAAAAGTTAAACTCTGGTTAATGATTAGGCACAGTTATAGTTACATGCAAATGAATCTTGCATATAAATATATATATGTGTGTGTGTATACACATGTGTATATATGTGCATGTATATACACACACACACATACACACAAAATTGGTCAGTAAAGACAATATATTAGAACGTGTATCTTTCAATTCTGAGATGAGATGTACAAATCATGATACAAAATAAATATGATTTCTAAGTAATTACCTTTGTGACAAAAATTGCTAATGGATCTGAAATTCAGGTTTATTTGGGAACCCTGGGAGCCTAGCGAGCTGGCATATTCTGTTTAATGACAAGTGCTTACTGGTCTTTCATGCTGCAGAATTGATGACTTGCCAGGTTCATATTCAAAAATACTCCTTGGCTCAGACCGAAATTTTCTTGTGTCCACTTTTCTGTCGGGAGGATCCCAGTCATGCCTAGAAATAAACAACAAATCACACATTAAAATAATCCTTTTTGCTTAAAGCAATTGTATAAAACCAGTTATCTGTTTTCAAAGTTACTTTTAGTATAGTTTTAAAAATATCTCTCAGGATAAAAAGTTAATCTGTGAAAAATACCACATTCCCCCGCGCTGGCTCAAAAAGTCACATGAGGTGTTTGTAGACGCGCAAAGAGTGACCAGTGAGTGAGGCCCTGGGTCCCTAATGGCAGCTATGCATGTTTGTGCTTAAAATAGGTGGCAGTATGCTCTGCCGAACTATGTGCGTTTAACCCACCGCTTTGTGGCCTTTGTGATCCTTGATCCAAAGTGACAAGGAGTAATGCACACACCATGTTTGATCTTCTTTCTTGAAGTGGGATCATCGCTTGGGAAGAGTACAGAAGTGTCATGTGGGTTGACGTGTACCAGAGCAGGCAGTGTGTGAGCCTTGAAAAACCAGAGTCAAAATCTCACTCATGGGAACCAGCACATTTCCCCCAAGGAATATCTTCCAAGAGGCTGTCAGAAGACTTACGAAGGAAAGCTTCAAAAAAGGGTTTCACAGAATTAAGCTTTTCTAGGCTGCTGAACAAAAGAAAAAGGCTTCTTTGGGTTTTTTTGTTTTGTTTTGTTTTCAAGACAGAGTTTTCCTCTGTGGCCCAGGCTGGAGGGCAGTGGTGTGATCACAGTTCACTGCAGTCTCAAACTCCCGGGCTCAAGCCATCCTCTCTCCTCGGCCTCCCAGGGGCCATGGTTTTTAGGAGGAAGGATTTTCTGACTACAGATGGGGGGTAATTCTGATTCCATGGAATGGAATGAAATTCTTGCTCCATGGCCCATTGGAAATAGAAACGCTCTAAGGGACAGAATTAGGGGCAAGTCCTAGCTTTCTACTAAATTCATGAGTGATATGGAGCAAGACCCCTTAAACTTTCTCAGTCTTCACTTTTTTCCATTTGTGTAAAACGCAGATAGCAATAATGTGTTGTTCTTCCTTGCAGAGGAGTTTTGAGCATTACATGAGATAATACGTATGAAAGCTATATGGAAATTTTTTAGGAGGTTATCATATGTTTTAGTGAGATATTTAATTTTAACAAAACATACAGGATGGGTAATACCTTTACATCAAAATATTAATTTTGGTTATTTTTTGATGACAAAGATAACAATTTGTGTCTAGAAAACTGTTTCTTAATTTTAAGGCCTCACATAATTCATCCTGAGGAGATTGGTACTAAAATGAGAATCCCTTCACACATGAGGTGTGTGTTTTGGTGGGATATGCTGTACCCTATATGATCATCAATTACTCTATTATAACACTTTTATTTATTTTTTTTAGTGAAAATGGGATTTCCCCCTGTTGACCAGGCCAGTCTCAAACCTCCAGCCTCAGGTAATCCACACACCATGGCCTCCCAAAATGCTGGGACTGCCGGGGTGCAGTGGCTCACGCCTGTAATCCTAGCACTTTGGGAGACTGAGGTGAGTGGATCACGAGGTCAGGAGTTAAGACCAGCCTGACCAAGATGGTGAAACCCTGTACAAAAATTATCTGGGTGTGGTGGTGGGTGCCTGTAATCCCAGCTACTCAGGAGGCTGAGGCAGAGAATTGTTTGAGCCCGGGAGTCGGAGGTTGCAGTAAGCTGAGATCGCACCACTGCACTCCAGCCTGGGTAACAGAGTGAGACTCCATTTCAAAAAAAAAAGTGCTGGGACTACAGGCGTGAGCCACCACGCCTGGCCTGATCATCAGTCACTCTTAATGGTACCATAGGGTGTTGAATACAATTTTTCTGGAATGGGTATGATAATGCTTCATAACCAGCATTAATAAGAAATAATTTTTATATTCTTGTTTATTAATTGCTAGGATAGCATAGGCCTTGGGTTTAATCAGAGCTGAGCTTGGACTCTGGCTTGGACACACTGAGCTGAATAAGTTCCTTCCATCTTCTAAACTGCAGTTTCTTCCTCTCTAAAATAGATCGTATCTCACTGGGTTGTTCTCAGAATCAAATGATATGACACAGACAAAGCGCTTAGCCTAGTGCTTGGCTTGTCATGAGCGCTGTAGAAGTATTAGTCATAATCCCAGTAAAAATAACACAATAAAATGTGTTTACAAATTTTTATTTTCATGTGGATAGTTTGTATAAAAATATTTCAGTGGAGAAATGAAAACTCGTAATGAAAAACTGGTAGAAACAAGTCACAGACACTTATTAACTAATGCCTCATTATGATTTATGAATAACTTTCCCTGCTTTCAAAAATGTCTCTTATTAATAGACCTGGGGAAACAGAAAATTAACTGCATAGCCTGTAACCTGGTATACTAAAGGAAGTACACGTCCATTATTTCTATTTACTTGTCTCTTATATGTATGTATTGATGAGAAAGCAGACAATGTGCCCATATTACTCCAAGTCTAATTTAGGGCACTCCAGTATCATGAAACAAGACAGTGAAAACATTTGCTACAACCCCAGCAGAGGAGGTCAATATGGTACATGTATGGACCAACAAGATTATACATACACTCTCTCTGTGACGTGTGCACTGATTCTTCTACCGAATGCCATGTAGCCTTGTTTTTATCCTAAGCTAAACACAGGCCACCCTGGGAGGGGGAAATGCCTTACTTTTCTGTTGAAGACCGATCTCTTGGTCGAAGTGGCGGGACCGGAGGTGGAACATGTGGGGGAGGCACTGGGGAGGACGCATCCTTAAAGGCATTAGTGCTGTTGTCGGAGTGGCTTTTGGAAAGAGGTCTGTACGTTTGGGTCTTTGCGGCAGGGTGTGACTGAGCACTGTAAGGTGGGTTGTACAGACCTATCATGACAAAAAACAAAAGTAGACAAAAAGCAGAAGCAAATAACCTCTTAAAAAGGAATTAAATTATGTGTCCCCCTCGAAATAGCCAATGATTGCATAGAAATGATTATCAATAAGCGTATTCATCATGCATACATTAGAAGTTAGTTTTTAAATTTATTAATATTAATTTACTAATTTCCATTAATTTATTAATTACAAATGTATTCTGTACGTGAGCCCTGATTACAGTAAATCTTTGTCAACTATTTCAGAACTAGTAATAATTCAGACTGGTACTAGGAATAAACTGATAAGTACTCAGCACATTTTCTCTTCAGTTGTATACACTAAGAAAACAGTGAAGCAGCTGCTGAAGGGGAGGGGAACAGTGCAAACCTCAGAACCTGGTCTAAAGAAAGAAGAAAAAAAATAGTTGTGCACCTGTCCTGAGCCTGTGGCTGGGCAGGGAGAGAAGCCCGAGCAGAATCCCCGGAGGCAACATTCGGAGAAAGTGATGAAGGGAAAAGCATTTCTCAGGAGTCCCTCCCTCCAGCCTGCAGATCCCTGCAGGAGATACTCATGCTGGCCAATTCAAGTGGCAATGCCGGGAACTGAAGTCATTCCATTATGGCCACTGGCAATTCTGAGTCAGAAAAGTGGCCCTGCCAAGGGGGATTTTAAAAATCTTTCAATGAATGGTTGCATTTTGGAGCTAAAAGCAGGGACAAGGTCACCGAATACTTTGTTTGACTTGTTTTTGGTGAAGTGTATCTGAAAGATCTTACACAATTGGAATCATTCTCTTTGCTGATAAAAGATCTTTATCTTATTTTGTACCCTGGGTTACAGTGTGTCCTTTCAGCCTGTCCTTCACACTTTGGTTAAACATTCCTGAAGCTGAGAATAAACAACAGTGGGAATGAATGAGATAAACCAGTATTAGTTCTCATTTCCATGAGAAAAGTCAATCCTTTTGTTACGCATGCTCTGAGAAAGGAAAAGAAGTCATCCTCCTAATACATGAACTGAAAACATGTGCTCAAACAGAAGGGTAAAAAAGGTGACTGTGTGGTTCTTCCAGACATTGCTGAGCATAAAATAGACATTGCAAGCAAGGAGACCCATCCTACCTGCATTGTATGTATAAGGAGTATTGTACATGTCTGTGTCATCATCTAGAAAACGAAACATAAATATCATGGTAATACAGATTGCCACCAAAGCATAATGAGACAGCAGAACTTCAGTGAAACAACAGAAATTTGTTAGAAAAGCAATGTATTTTTCCTAGTTCATAATGCCATTTTTTTTTGAGACAGGGTCTTACTCTGTCATCCAGTCTGGAGTGCAGTGGTGTGATCATTGCTTACTGCAGCCTCCAAACCTCCAATCCCCGGGCTCAAACCATTCTCCCACTTAAGCCTCCTGAGTAGCTGGGATTACAGGTACGTGCCGCCACAGGCCTCTGCAAACTGCCCTTTTTTGTCTGTAACATATTCATCTTGCTGCCCTCCTCATAGCATGCAGAGTCAGGCCCTTGTCCTCGCTTCCCCAGAACCCTCTCTGCTCTGCATCGCGAATTTCCTTTACCAAGTGCTTTAGTGCTCTCCTGTCTACAGAGCAGGCTCAGGCGGACCTGCTCAGACTCACTCTCTTGATGAGAGCAGACAGGGGTGGGCAGAGGAACCATGTGCCTGTTTACCAGGCAACACACCAGTTTAGACTGTGGACAGGGGAGGATGGAGGCTGAGGCCAGAGTGCCTGGTTGTCCTCCCTGGGGAGGCTCCTTGGCAGCTCAGGTGGTAGGCAGAGGCACAGGGATCTGTCACTGGAGGGGTGATAGAAAGAGAATAGGACTCATGCTGAAAAGAAAGGGGACGTGGAGTTTGCTGGGGTCTTGACATTGTATATGAATCAAACCTATACAAAAGATGAGTGTACCCCTTTCAACCCACTAGGACCTGATCAGAAAGCAGAGCAGCAAACATACCTGGCTTGTGCACCATGTGAATTTGCTTAAACATCGTCTTGTACCAATCCTTCGGTCGGTCGACTGTCTGTAATGAACAGAGCGTCCAATGGTTACAAACTGGCTTCCAATCAACATGGCGCCTCAATGTTTTCATTTCTCTATTTTATCTTCTTAATAACAGAGTCCCATTCTGTGATAAAATGTTCTGACTCTTTACTATGGCTTCGTGACAATTTCAGCAATTTATTTAGTTATGTGTGCAGTTTGTAAATAAATACATTACCTTGTGTTTGAATTTACGCTGAATTGGAACTTCAGATGCTATGGTTTTATTTTTTCAAATTATAGCTGTGCCCAGCACTAGAGAGTTGATATTTGCACAAATATATTTATATAAAGTTCACTTAATAAAAGTTGTTGTTGTAATAAATTGCTTAACTCCTTTTGGTAGATAATGATCATTATCCTTAGATGCTTTTTATTGAGTGTTCTGTCAAGACAGTGTTTTCAGAATTAACCGGGGAATATTTTCGACTCAAACTGTATTCTGATCAGCTTGGCTCTAGAGAAATAAATTTGCTATTTACTAGTCTAAGTTACTGAAATAAAGAATGTAGTAGGCATCCTAGAGTCCTAGAGAAAATTTAAGAATGTAGATACTGCTTCAAAAATTTTAATATGATAATAAAGTATATACAACATTGGCTCTGCTAAAGTTGTAAGTTCCTTGAGAGTAGAAGTCCTCCCGGATCCAGGCTTCGGACATGAGGGGAGCAGTAAGTTGTAGTGGAAAGATGAAATTAATGTAGAATCTTGAACCAAGATTCGAATCTTGGTTTCTTAAATTGCTGCTTAATACAGCCTAGCAATACGAATTTGGGCAAGTCATGTCAACCTTCTTGAGCCTCAGTTTTCTCCTCTCTAACATGACGTAATTATATCTAAGTCCTAGGATTGTTATGGAAATTGAATGAGATGATGTCTACTTAAGGCCTAGAACAATGCCTAGAATATAATAACTACTCAATAAAAACACTAGGGAACCACAAATATTTGTAGAATGAACTAATGAATGAAGGTAGCCTCTTGGATGGAACTCTGCCTTTCTGTACACCTGTAAAAGTAGACACGAGCTTTTATAATCATACTCACAGATTTTGCTTGGCAAGATCTTACCCCAACTCTCTTAGAGCTATCTGGGCAACAAGCTTCACCATTCTGCTTATAGTAACTAAATATACCAGACTTTCTAAGACAGCTCTCGTGACTTAAAAAATTCCATTAGGACTGATACAAAAGTATTCTTATACTTATTAGACTGAGCTTTGGTTTAGATTTTCTTGCCTGATCTTTTTTTTTCCCCCAGAAATGTGGTCACTGCATTTTTCATCTGGGCATTAAGGGTTTTGTGCTATATCTAAATTTATTTTGACCTCTGGGAGTATATTATACTGAAAATCACCCCAAATACAGATTAACATCAAGGGCCCCTTGACTTTGTTGTGAGTCAGCTCTTCATTCTGGGCTCTTTCTCCATGGCATAGTTGAGGTTATTGGTGGAATATTCAGTCAAAGGATGGGAAATGGTGGGAGGGATTGCAGTGATGAAGTAAGAATCTATTATTTGTGGCTCAAAGCTGCTAAACATGTATCTTTCAAAAAAGTTTATTTTTATAAAGGACTGATTTCTCTTTCATTAAACCTCATTTCTTTTACGGTACTAAAGCAACAGAAAATACAACATAACGTTGTGCAAAAATGTTTTCCTGGCCGTGCCAATGGCAACAAGGAAGGGTATGAAGTGAGTTCTATCACTGTATATGGCAATGCATCTTGACAGACAGGTTTTTTTTTCTTCACTTGCTGGGGAGCCTGTATCAGGTAGAATCTCACAGTGACGCCATCTGCTAGCTTTATATGGTGAGCACAGAGAGGCCAGAAAATGCCCCGTTGGCAAAGGAAATATGAAGCTGGCAAAATAAAATATTAAAACTCTGTGTCCCTTTCTGAACGAAGTACTCTCAGCATTTAAAGTTCCTTTTGTAAATTTTGTAAATGCCATCATAAAGATTGCTATGCCTAAGGTTCAGAATAAGAAAACAGTCTACTCAAATTTCAGGAAGTTTACTTTTGTATGTAAAATCACTTTGCATGAAAAACAGCTACTAGCAATTCACTATGCAGTTTTTTCTACAACCTTGACTGAAGAGACCTGAAGTTTTACATTCCTGCAGTTTTCAAAACATCGGAACTCTACACCAATTTAACATGCAGAGATTTCAAAACAGAAAAAAAAAAAAGACATATTTTCAAGACATATTTTCGACATAGCAGTATACGGTGACTCTGTTCTATTTTTTTCTCCTTTTCAGTTTTGAAAATACTCAATCAAGTGTTATATTGGAAGTAGAAGAAAAGAATCTTGTATTTCACTTAACTAGCTGGCCTTAATGACACAATCTCATGAGAGCTGAGCACTGGCGATTTCTGTTGTTTTGAAGAACAGCAGTGAAAGGTTCACATAGATGTCCTAGGTCACATGAGACAGGGCAATCTGGAGGGCTGCTTGCCTTCATTAAAATAGCTCAAAAGTACTGTTTGTTGACTCTTGGCTTTCTAGAGTTTCTGGATGACTTTACAAAATTCTGTTTCCTCGGCATAGGCTGGCTGTCTAAAATGATCCTACAGCATGGTACATTGCGACAGTACCACCTTTCGCAAATACACTGAATCTGATCATCACTACTTTCTGCACACATGAGAAAGAAAAACAACCTCGGAGAGTCTTGGCCTGCTGTGGCTCAGAGACAGCCTGACTTGACATTTATAATCACAGCTAAACAAGGGGATGTGCTCAGTGGGAGGGCTGTATAGTCAGTGTAAGATGAGAGTCCTCATAGACCTGTACCTTCTTTGTCAAGTTTTAAAGGTCTAAGTAAGAGGACAATTATGCATAAAAATTACAGTTCCTTATAAGGAACTTCTGCATTGGTTATATCGTGTTTTCTATTTTATAGAAGGGAAACTGGCATTAAATGTGTAGTGTGTTGGCTTATGCATACCCAGATGTGCTTTTGATTTGGCAGTGGATAAACATTAAAAAAATTTTAAGATGATTTAATTTTCATCAACCATCTCTAGCATCTCACTTTTTCCTTTTGAAACTAACCAAGCAAAGTCTGGTTAGTTAAGGAAATTATGTCTTATAATGGATAAAAACATGGACCAGGCTTGCATGTCCATTATATATCATTTATTGACCTAAAACATACTCAGATAGCTTTGATAAAATCCTCTCAGACAGAATCTACAACTACATAGAATCAGGGCTTCTTAGTTTTGTCTATACTATGCCTCAAGTGTCAATTACACAAAACCAATGACACCACATCTGTCTGACTGTCTATCCCTACATAATTAGAAGAAAGTTTCAAATTTAACCATTTTGAGTCAGAAATCTTATAAGGAAAATGAACAAGAAAACATATCACCAGAAACATGTAATTATCACAAAATGAAGAATATTGGTCATAATCCCTGAACTTTTGTTTGGCACGTAAAAATATGGCAATTGTCAGTTTCAAGACAGATTGTTAGAACATCATAATTAGTCACATTCCCTCAATCTAATGAGTCTAAAACCCCAGTAACTGCTGTACAGATTTACTTTTTGGCTTTCAGTTGTAATACAGATGCTGAGAATAATCCATTTTAAACTCTTCTGCCTGTATATAAAACACATAATCCCCATATAAAAATGTAAAGTCAAGGAGAAAAGAAAGTCCCCACACTTTATCGTTAGTTCTTTTTGACTGTTTCCAATCTTACCATGGCTTTTTTTTTTTCCTGATCTCTTTCCCGTTCTTCACCTCTATCCCTTACTGTGGTGGCTGCCCAGGTCTGCATTCCAGGGGAGCAGCTCTTGGCCACACCCCAGCTTTACATGGGTCTTGCTTCAAAGTACATGCAGCCGTGCTCCCTCCCCGCGGGGCCCCCAGCTTCACCTGCAAAGGTGTTGTTGCTCTCATCCTGTCCCCGGCTTCCTTCTCCCGGCTGGCACAAGCCTTCTCTTCCAGTGGACTTGGTCAGCCAGCTGCTGCCTGCCCAGGTTCTCAGAAGCTGCCTCTGCTACTGCTGCGTTTTGCCGGAAGGGGCTGCCCAGATACACTGAGCAATGCTTTGGCAGAGTTTTAAAACGTAAAAAAAAAAACCCAAACACTTTCACTTATCATCCCAGGAGAGCTCTCAGCAGGCACGGCTGAAGAGGGACACTAAAATGTGTATTTTTCTTCAGACAGCTTTTCCTTTCCGTGACATTAACTCTCTTCACTCCAATCATCTCACCTCCCAACTCCCAAATCACAGCTCCCAATCCCCCGGTGTTAACACACATCCATTTCAAGAAACGAATACATCACTGGTTTATTTGCAATGCACGTGGGAATTCAATGCAGCCAAAGAATTTTCACTGTCTCATTCCTTCTCTTTTGTCTCGATTGCCCTAAGCCTCCTTGGTAAAAGGTAAAAGAAAAACAAACAAGCAAACTAAACCACACAACATAGTTTTATCATTTAACAAAATCGCAATGTTCACGATGCTTCATTCAAATAGAAAAACAGATTGTGTAATTCTCTCCCATCGACAGATTTCTCTCTCTGCCACACACAGCCTAACATTCATGAGAACTCAGATGGCACGGAGGGCAATCCTCATTATATAAGACCCTAGGAATGCGCAAAGCCATGGACAATCCGTCCTTTGTGGAGTCTGCGCACAGCCCCAGACAGACGCACACGCTGGCATTTCCTACCGTTCTAATTGCTGTGGGGATTCCGGATTCATCCACGGGCCCGATCCCTGGGTAATGCGGGGCTTTGATGACTGTGACTCTCTTCTCTTCCTCTGAGGACCGGTACAGGGGGATAGAGCTGCTGCTGGTGCCATCCAGAGAGTGCGCGTGCTGGGGATATGTCCCTGTGGAATCTGTACAGAACATTTGGTAACATGGAATGTATTCATTGCACAGGGAGGCGTCAATTCCTGGTGTCTTGTATATTTATGCCAACTGCAACACAGAGTCCATATTGCCATCACTATCCCTTTTAACTCATTTCCTTTCCATTGGAGCTGGTGGAGGCTGTGTAGGTGTGGGGGGAACAGACCTATATCGGCAAGGGCCTCACCTTTCCATGAAGAAGGCTGGGGCAAGAAGGGCATTTGTTACATGATCGTCTGGAAGCTTCTGAGTTAGGAAGTGCTCTACATGCATTATCTCTTCTTATCCTTCCAGTAATCTTTGAGGGAGGGCAGGATAGGGGAAGCAAGAACCAGTTTTATAGATGAAGGGCAGGAGCTGAGACAAGTTTAGTAATTTCCCTCAGGTCATCATTTACATTAATATTATTCTTATGATACTGCTAACTACTATTATTTACAAGTTTTGAAATGTATTTCTAGACAATGATATGACTGCTGAGTCAGTAACAGTGATTTCCTAAAAATGAAGCAAAACCAAAAATCACCTAAAAAAATCTGCACATCCAAGCCTATGGTTATGAAAGCTTATGAATAAATAAATGCTTTAAAATTATTAGTACGATTTCCTATGTGTGTTTTTACCTTAAAATATAAAAAACCATGACTTTTTACTTTTTGACAACAAAAACTGCCTTAAGGATATAATTTAGATGAGGCTTATCAAGTTCTTCATGATTTTTAGTAACTTCTAGAATACTTTCAGAAGCAACAGAGTACAGACATGCAGTATATAGTCCATTTACTCCTAGTTCACAGATACTTTTAAAAATCAACATTATTACCATTCCTCTGGTACAATTAATAATATGCCTTTCTATTTTTCTGCAATTAAATTGGAAATGTTGGTGACAGAGAATGACACTTTGTATTTACTCTTTATGTCATGGTTTGTCAGGACTGCCACTCAGAAAGTCCTTTAAGGTGGAAATGAAAAGAATTTTCATGTTTCAGGGTGGGACTCATTGATACCATTATGTGTATATGATATATATCATATATAAATATATTTTTCATGAAAAATGTGTATAAAATATCATAAGTAAGCTTTTTTTTTTTTTTTTTTTTTTTTGAGATGGAGTCTTGTTCTGTCGCCCAGGCTGGAGTGCAGTGGCGTGGTCTTATCCTCCACCTCCTGGGTTCAAACGATTCTCCTGCCTCAGCCTCCTGAGTAGCTGGGACTACAGGCACCCGCCACCAAGCCTGGGTAATTTTTTGTATTTTTAGTAGAGAAGGGGTTTCACCATGTTAGCCAGGATGGTCTCGATCTCCTGACCTCATGATCCACCCGCCTCGGCCTCCCGAAGTGCTAGGATTACAGGCATGAGCCACAGCACCCGGCCATAAGTAAGCTTTTTAAGAAATTTTAACTCATCAATATAAGGGTAATTACAATTCAGATCTCTCTAAGGTAAAATCCACTGTAACATTTGTAACTGCTATTACTATGATTATGACTATTTTCAATTTAGTTTGTGTCAGAAAGGCATTTTTAATACATTTTTTGATGAAGAATGGATGAGGCCAGTTATAAGATTGCTTTATGCACAGTTTATGTGCTGGATGGTGACATAAAATGTTCCCGAATAAACGAACAGCATCATAGCCTTTCAATACTGAGTCAGTGCTGGGGAAGGAGGTGTGTTGTCTGCAGTCAACGAAGACACAGTGGTTCAAGTCCCGGGTTGTAGCTTCTTTCCCCCTGTTAATGGCCCCTTGAATGTGAAAGTAACATTCAAGCTAGTCCTTATGAAGACACAATGAGATATGTGACACTAATTGGCTTTCTATTTAATTCCAAAAAGGACTTGAGTGAGCCGCCATGATACTAGTATTTTTATCAGCAGCAACTGTTTTTTGAACATCAGCACGTGCAAAGTCCTACTCTAAGCAAGGAGAATCAAGTCTGCCTTCACATCTGATCCATTGCATTCTATGAACCCATACCTTATGCAATAGAAGTTAGCCCTTTATTTTATTATTCTCATATATGGTCTACTAGCTGTTATCTTAGCAATCTTTTGTCCTAAACTAAATACAAAATTCATCTAGGGCAAGGTAGATGTACATATTCCCCCGAGACCTATCACAGCACTGGCCAGCTGGAATTTGTTCAATGTTTACTTGTGGAATGTCTTCCCACGTAGAATGTTTTATATGTAAAAACTCTACTTATCAATATGTTCTAAAATCAAAGCCTATCTACATTCAAGTATTTATATTTTTTTGTTGGATGGGGATGGGGACAAAACTGCATTCACTAAGATAGGCAATGAGACAGAGTCAGACTGCGTTAATAATTATTTGGGAAAAAGCTATGGCTAGAATAAATTGTCAAGCTTTACTTCATATGTGTGTAAATGCACAGTTCCATTTTAAACAATCTAGATATGACGGACTTCCATTATAATACTACACTATGGGCTGATTGCTAAGGGCAAAATGTCAGCATAAGCAAGTTTGACTTTCTTAACTCTAAAAGGACATCATTGTAGGATTCACAGATGATCCTCAGGCATAGCCTCGGCGAAGGCACAGATATATTTAGACTTTAATAAGCCCCACGGCTACCTTTAAAGTTTTATAGTTAGAGAGCTTTGGTTGACCTCAGAAGTTCAGTTCCATCGTGCGTACGCTGGATGCTGACATAAAATGTCCCTGAATAAACAAACAACATCATAGCCTTTTAATACTGAGTCAGTGCTGGGAAAGGAGGTGTGTTGTCTGCTGTCAAAGAAGACACGGTGGTTCAAGTCCCGGATTTTAGTTTCTTTCCCCCTGTTGCTGGCCCCTGTGGCCAGAGGACCAGGCCTCTCCTTTTCGGGGAGGTGCAGAATGGTCCTGTGGTCCTGAGAATTGCCCTCTGCTCCCTGCTGTCCTAGAAGCTTCCTAGTAAGTCGACCTCATGGAAACTTGTTCAGGCTGAATTCCTATGATAGTTCAATTTCATATTGCTTTTTGATATTTTAGGTTTTTAAGTTACATTTTTACAAACTAAGAAATATTTATGGGCTGGGCATGGTGGCTCATGCCTGTAATCCCAGAACTTTGGGATTAATCCCAGCACAAGGCAGGTGGACCACCTGAGGTCAGGAGCTTGAGACCAGCCTGGCCAACATGGTGAAACGCTGTCTCTACTAAAAATACAAAAATTAGCTGGGTGTGGTGGCAGGCGCCTGTAATCCCAGCTACTCGGGAAGCTGAGGTAGGAGAATCACTTGAACACAGAGGGCAGAGGTTGCAGTGAGCGGAGATGGTGCCATTGCATTCCAGCCTGGGCAACAGAGCAAGACTCTGTCTCAAAAAAAAAAAAAAAGTATTTATCACATTATTTTCTGAACTATCCGAATATATTTTACCATTTCTATCACTGTATAGCACAGCTTCTTTCTCAGGAGGCCACAGAGAGTCCAAGAACCCCATGAAATTACCTGCTTACAAGTTTTTATGAATGTCCGTATGTCCATTTGTTTTCTGGAGGAGAGCTGTGTCTTTTACTGAATTCCTAGTCCTCAGAGGGTTAAGAACGATTGCTCTATACAATGACCGAACCTTCATTTAAGGGAACTCTTAAGTTTCTCTTGCGTGGCTTCCCGCTACCATATCCCTGACTGCAGGTCTCCCAGCCTCGGTTTGAATGGTGGTTTCCTCCTTTGTGAGCCAGTAGATGACGGCGTCACTGCTTTGCAGGACAGCCTGTCCTCTTATTACACTGTTTTAACTGTCAAACGATTCTCCCTTATATAGACCTCAGGAAATAGTCCACAGTGGACACGGTGGAAACTCTTCCAAAGACGAACAAGCTGCCCTAGTGGAAAAGCCTGCATTCATGTCCTCCAGTGGCACAAACCCCCTTACCCTAAGTAACCATCTTCTTTTTCTTTCTGCTCCACCACCCCAGACATTTAAGTGCCCACTCCAGGCTCAGGTGGAGTCATTGTCTTGGAAGAGCATGGTGCCCATTTTCTCCCATGTTGGGTCCTCTGCCCCAGTTTCTCCCTGGGGATAGGATCATGAAATAGTGGAGTGCTGAGCGCCCCCTGCCTCACCTTGATGCCGCATATTGTTCTCCTGTGGTTGTACTTGCCATATGGAGGTTGCCACGGAAATCAGGGTGAGCAAATGACTTACCAAGGGACGTGCCGTGCTGCATGACGATGCTGGAGTTGAGTGAGGCTGGGAGAGAATATGCCGAGGGGGAAAACGGCCTCTGATAGTAACTCATGGGACTCACGGCACCTCCAGAGTTTCCATTCACTGTTATCTGGCTCTGGAAAAGTGCAAAGCCATGGAGTTAAATTAGCACATAGTTCCCTGCAGACATCATTCCACCAGGCGATAATAAAAGACTTCCAATCACATGACAGTAATCAGCTGCCAAGCTCTTATTTATTTTGAAAACTGAGGTCAGAGGACTTGGTATGTTCTTTGCCTTCTCTCTCTTCCCTTATTTCTGAAAATCACTCTCTTGTGTATCTGAGGACCCAGGGAGTGTTTAGGAAGAATGAAAGTGGCTGACTAGCGGGCATGCCGCTCTGCCAACAGAGGTGCCAAATGGTATCAGTAGGAGTCAGTAGCAAGTAAACGTGGAGGACAACTTTGCTCTGACAGTCAGAACGTCAGCGGTCAGAATACTGTCGCGCTGCTCCGCATGCAGCATTGACATGGATGTCCTTCGACATGAGGCAAGGGATCGGTTCTCAGACCTAGTCAGGGATATCTTCTAGTGAATCAATGTTTCCAGAGCCAGGAGAATAACATAAGGAATCCAGTTGTTTGGATGTATATATCATGAAGCAACCTATTCTAGAAGGATCAAATACCTGGAAAGGATCAGAAAGACATGTTCAACCACTGGCTTCTCCCTACTTGAGCCTTACTGAGCACTTCATCAATCTCTGTTTGATTTCTTAATTATTCATTGTTTTGATTGTTTCATATCCGAGTATTTTATAACCCCAATGGTATCTCAAGCTTCTTGTTGAAGATGGTCATATACATGCTTCTTTAATATTTTGTATAACACGCAGCCTAGTGCTGATGACAGAGTAGATGTTCAACAGGTATCTATTCTGATGGAACTGAATCGGCTTAGTTCACAGATATCGAGCTCAGGACTATCAAGCACGCCTGTCTACCCACAGCACGGTATTGACCGTTACGGGGCACACACAATGCATGCATAGAAGATCAAACATTAGTAAGAATGTTTAGTTAAAATTATAACTAAATACACACAACACACATAGGCACACAGATAAAGAACCATAATTTGTGAATCTTTTCTACTTATTTTAAAACAAAACAAACTTCTATTACACAGGCTTGAAACACAGATATAGTAACTGCATATTTCTCTGATTTCACTTTAAAGCAGATAGGCTTTCAAACGACTTAGAATAAGTCTAATTTCATTACTGTATAGCCACACCACTTATGTCGCCAAATCAATAAACATTTCATTACAAGCCTTACACTTATTGATTAAGTAATTCTCTAAGCTGTTAGAAAAATTACTATCATAACCAGCCACATCTTGAGGACCTGCTCCCTGGAGAGAGCTGGACGTTCAGATAAGTGTGAGGCACAGGCCTACCCAAATCTTCAGAGCCTTTATGTACCTCTGATGAATGATTTGAGAACATTTTCACTTCCTTGCCCAAGTTAAGTTTGGTGGATCTTTGTCAGTATCATTGTAATAGTATTATAACATGTTATAATTAATGTTAAAAACCAAAGAATCCTTATTAAAAACCATCAGGTTAACTATGTTACTAAACTTACAAACTTGCTCTGAATCCTATTTTGATGGTTTCAATAATATTGACTAGGGGTTAAAAAAGTAAACACTGAGAGTAGATTTATTCTTTTATTGTGTTAAACCAATCAGGATTTTACGAATACAATAGTATCATTAACATTTTAGAAAATACTGTATTGTTATAGTGAATTCCTTATTAGGAAAAACATGTCACGAATAATCTATTTGCAATTTTAAACTGATAATTGCAATTAATTTCTCTCACAAGTAGCTCTGCTTGTGCCCACAAGACTGTATATAAGACAGTCTCCTGGAAAGTCTTAAAAGCAGAAAATTGAACAGGTTAGTTGGTAGACTGATACCTTCTCACTGCCTTATATTTTTGGTTAAAGGTCCTTGTAAAGTTTTAAAAGCTAAGAACCATTTGAAGCACAGTAAGGCATGGGAGGCACCCACACCTGCAATGCTCCTGGCACCTGTGGTGCTCCTGGCACCTGTGGTTGGGCTGGTCCCGTGCGGCAGGGAGGGACTCGCTATGGGGTTAGGCCTGGAAAATGAGGCTCCCTCTGTAACCAGTCTCTGAATGGAACATTTGAATGCAAAGTGTCAGACCCAGCCACTGGGGGAATACTAAATCCTATTACCAAAAAAAGCATCTTTTACTTTTTGTAAATTGCAGAGTCTTAAAAAACATATGGCTTATTATAACATTTCTCTGTGCATAAAATGCAGATTTATGAGCTTGACAGAATATAAAACTATGTAGCACAAATAAAATTTTGTCTATGACAGTGCTTATTTGGAACTTCACTATAATATCAATTTTAAAAAATCCATTTTTTTTTTTTTGCGTGAAGCTACGTGCCTCTTAAATGGAAGCCATTACTTACACATTATATGCAATACAGAATCTGTGCCATAAAATTTTGAAACATTTTAGCTATTCACAGATCATTCATTAGGGATTGCTTATCACATAGATATATTTAAATAATATAAGTATGGAAAAGATGTTTATATTGCATAAATGAAAGACAAATTATTGATATACAAAATTTAAAAATGTATTCATAAATTTCTATCCCGAAATGGCTCAGGAAGAATAATTTTAAAAAATCATACAGCTAAATTTCTGAAAGGTAGATAAGGTTATCAACATCATTCACTCCTGGACAACAGATAATTCAAAAGTTGTAGCTATTAGAGAAGGAGGAGCAAGAAAAATTAGCCTCATGCAGTCAGTAATCATTTATGTGAGAAACAAGGTTACAGAAAAGAGTCACACAGGACACATTAATGTGAGTCTGTGAGAAAAACTATTAACGTGTATTAATACTGGGTTAAAATTTTTTGAAAAAGTTTAGACTTTCTCTACGATCATAACATATTGCGATGTATGCTTATCTAACAAGGCAAATCACCGTACAACTCATCAGCTACAGTAACACGGGAAACCATAAGTAACCATTTTAGAGTAACTGTAAGTAATTTTAAAATGAATGAAGAGAATATAAGTGACTTTTTTAGCCTTAAGCAGGCTTATGAGGATGACTAATGATTTCCCTGACAGATGACACGGAATTGGTTTCGGAATCAACACCTATGCAAATGAAAATGTTAGCTGAAAAATGAGATGGCACAATAAATCAGTCCTTTTAAGGAAATGGTGGAGGCAAAGAAAGGCAGAATAATTACATGCGTGGCCGCAGGGGTGGTTAAGGTGGTGCCATCTGTCACAGCAGACCTCTGACCCCAGGTGGGGGAGGGTGTCTCAGAACGGCCAGTGGTGTCAGAGTCACCAATCTGCAGCTCCTCAAGCATGGCTGTGGAGGACTCACTCTCCGAGCGGGAGGAGTGCTCGGCCAGCGAGGAGTCTGTAGTCAGAGAGCCTGTGTCATGGCTGTGGATAAGGCTTTCAGGAGCTGGGAGCAGGTGTTTGTATAAGCAATGGGAAAAGCTGTGGGGTTTATGCAGGGGTGAAGACCCCAAACCATCGGGTGGCGGAAGGCTAAGTGATGCTGAGCTGGTGCCACTGCCTGGTGAAAAAGTGGCTCGGTTCAAAGGTACCACGGAAGGAGGGCACGGAGGAGAAGCTTCTGGTGTGGTTTGTCTGTGTGTCTGTGAAGCATTTACCTCCAACACACTGGCAGGTAAGTTCTGATTTCCAAGCTGAGTATGAGGAAAAAATAATAAGAGATAAATTATCCAATTAACAAAAGTACCTCTTTTTTGCAATTTGGCAGAGAAGGCAAAGCATTGGTTTTATTTGCAAGCACTTTAAGGAGTTACATTCAGATGGATTAGGTGCCAACCACACAGTGCAGAAAAAGCATGAAAACAGGAAGAATGTGAACCCAGTCGGTGTGTTTTGGAAACAAGGCTGGTTTTCACACAGCACTGCAATGTAATTTTGGGTAGGGGCTTGAGAGTGTTGGCACAATGAAACCGTTTCCTCGGGAGTTTTAGTTTTTGTATTTGTGACGATAAGATATCAGACTATTGGTCAGCAGAACTGGTTTGCCCTTCACTAGAAAAATCTAATCGCATAACTGCTTCCCCCTTGCCAAAATGTCCCCAAAACATAAATCTGTTTGTCTTATTTTTTCCTGGTTTATGAATCTAAATACTGATAATACTAAACACAACTAAGTGGAAAAGATAAATGGAAATGCTATTTTATTTCCTTTCCACTCATTAAATCTGTTCTTTGATTTCACTACAAAATACGAAAAGAATTGGACTTTAAAAATATCCTAGCAATGCAAACAGAGGTACCATGTGTGAAAATGAAAACCAGCCACCGATAATGGTTAGAATGCACCCTAGTTAGTTAGAACTATGGTTGGCACTAAATCTTAGGTAAAGGAGAAAGAAACTGAAGGAAAAATAAAACATTTAACAGCTCCAAGCATATATATAGCCCAAGAGGCTAATCACAGCGAAGGGATGCTCTGGAAGAAGAAGAGAGAAGATGACCGTTTGAAATTTTACAACCACCTGTGGTAGCCTCGACGACGTCTGACCGCACATGACAAACAGGGTGATAAGCACTGAATTCAACATAAGTGAATAAAACTCCGAAGCAAGTTTTCTTACTTGTTTTTTCTACCACTCAGAATAGATATTTTTTTGGAGGGGATGTTTGGGGGAGGAAATTGTTTGAAGATAGATGGCCAGAGGTATTGTGAGATACTAGTACAAAGATGGGAAATGAATGAAGGAGAACCGCTTACACTTAGAAATATTGCCTAGTAAATGTTTAAGGAGTACAATTTGGTGTTCTTTGGCGGCCGTAATTTTCATAATGGCTGATGTCATGTGCGTTGTTAGCATGATACAAAAGGTTACAATACTTTTTTTCTCAGACTTTTACTTGAATACTTTTAAAAAATCCATCATATAAAAAGGTCTCTCTGAATCATAGATCCCTTAGAAATCTGATGAAAGTGACTGATCCTTCTTTTAGGGAAATGCACAAATTCATACATACAGAAAGTTCTGCATAAACTTCACGGGGAGAGAGACACTCTAAAGCATATCCTTGATCTAACGGGTTAAGAAACCCCAACCTTGGATAAAAAGACAGATTTTCTTGTCCTAATCTTACTTAATATGTTTTTTTCTTGTTCAAACATAGTCATTTTAAATGTGAGATATATATATATATATATAACATATATATATATATATTACTGTTTATGGTTGTTTAAATCTCTAGAAATAACTGACAGAAATCTTAGTTACCCAGAACTTAAAATGTTTTGGTAGGGATGCGTCCTTATTACTGAGTGCTTATAGTAATTGCAATCTTATTGGAGGTAAAACTATAATATTATGAAATTACCATAATTCTAACTTAATATATTACAGTTTTGCTATAAGTCTGAATGTAATTCAGTATAAAGCAGTCTTTGGATAGCGTCAATGAAATTTCCCCTAATAATGCAGCTTTATTGCTTCCATGTAATATGAATCTCTTTTTAGTTTTATTTATGCTAAATGAAAACTATGAAATAATACAAATCATACAAAAGGATTTGAGTTATCTGCTCATAAGACTTTTCCCTTTCAAATTAAAAGAAAATAAATCTAATGACTTTAACCCCCATTGGATTGACTTATCCATATCCTGTGACTTGAAACATGTCAAAAGCCAAGGCGTATTCTTTCTAAAATCACCATTGTCGTGGGTAATAAGATCATTAGTTTGCATAGCATTGTGTCTGGGGATGGCCCTTATCCATTCAATTGTTCTTCCAAATAGAATGTCCACAGAGGCTGGGCGCAGTGGCTCAAGTCTGTAATCCCAGCACTTTGGGAGGCCGAGACAGGTGGATCACGAGGTCAGGAGATCGAGACCATCCTGGCTAACACGGTGAAACCCCGTCTCTACTAAAAAATACAAAAAACTAGCCGGGCGAGGTGGCGGGTGCCTGTAGTCCCAGCTACTCGGAGTCTGAGGCAGGAGAATGGCATAAACCCGGGAGGCGGAGCTTGCAGTGAGCTGACATGCGGCCACTGCACTCCAGCCCGGGCGACAGAACGAGACTCTGTCTCAAAAAAAAAAAAAAAAGAATGTCCACAGAAAACAAAATCATTCCACCTTTTGAATTTCTTTCACCACCTCCTGACATGTTCCTGGTTTTGAGTCTTTTAATGCACGTGTGTGTATGTGTGCGTGTGTGTGTTTGTGAGTGTGAGGCATGAAATGCCTCGTGGTGAGTCACATCACACTTACATTTCTACAGATATAACTCAATAATGCAACAGTCGTACTGGTCACCCACAAAAAAGCTTTGACAAGACCCCAATCTCCACATGAATGGAATACTCTATAGGCCCGGGGGCAGAGAAAGACCATGAGACACGTGTTTCTCCTGAGGAAAATCAGAAGAGCAGCTGGAAAGGTATGAAGGGGAGGAAGGCGGTATTTTCCCCATCTGGACTACCCTGAAAATGGGGAAAACTGGCTTAAAACAAGCGCATTTTTTTCCTTACTTCGTGAGTGGCAAGTAGATGACGCAGAAAATCATCCTCACTGTTTTGGGTCTCCTTTTCAAGACTGTGGAAGACTGAGGTGTTTGAATAGGGATCAAAGGTCACCAACTTTTTGTGAGTATAAATTGTTTTTTCTTTCCCCCACGCTTGAGCTAGCAGGAAGGGGGTAATGAGAAACACCAGCTAGCAGTCAGGGGCTGCCTGGTCTTCTGCAAAGGACAGGGACAGTACTTAAACCTATGCTTCAGACACCAAGAGAGAGCACCTGCTCACTCAAACTAGCACTGAGCTTCTCTGTCCAAATGACTCCAATGCAGAATGCTAAGGACAGCCTGTGGATGAGAGTGATCACCAATCGACACTGGAGCTCCTGAGGAACGAAGGGGCATGGAGACTCAAGGGAAGGTGAGCTTCAGCAGTGGAGAAAGCGTATGGAGTTGGACGAAGGCATTGCAAGCTCAAGTGCCCATCATGGGCCAGGAAAGTATCCAGGATGTGCAAATCAAGCCCGTGCTGGATGCCAGGGAATGATGGGACAGATGGCAGAACGCGGCAGTCATGTTCCCCCTCAAGGCGGGCGTCACTTGCCCATATCCTTTGCTTTGAAACAGGCTGAAAATGAAAGCTTACTGTCTCTAAAGCCACCACAGTCACGGGTAATAGGATTTTTAGTTTGCTCATAAGCTCAGTGACAACACATCTATAGTCACAAGCCCCTAAACCATCACTTGCTGATGTAGCAGATGTGGAAATTGGAGGAGAAAGAGGGTAGGTGTGAAGTGGGGATATGAAGGAATGCATGGCCAGGCCTAGGGAGAGGAGAGTAAAGTGCTTATTGGGGTGCAAAATTTATAGAGTGACAAAAACTAAGTAATCGAGATAAATTCTGTTTCAATGCAATCTTTGAAAGAAAATCAAGATCAATGCAAAAAAGAAAATATACCCCATACTGAACAAAAATGTCAAAAAATATAAATAAAGACCAGTGCATGCCAAGCCATAGGAAAAGAGAAAAAAAAAATGGATCTGGAGTTTTTAACGCAAGAAAACTCATCAATAATATTTTCAAAATCTACATGTTTGCTTATTTCAGTGTTAGTTGAGAGAATAGACATGTTTGATAATTTCTAATTTAATTAATTAATTAATTTTAATTAATTTAAGGTGAAGTAAACACATAATAGGGCAAGCGCAGTGGCTCACACCTGTAATCCCAGCACTTTGGGAGGGTGAGGTGGGCGGATCACCTGAGGTCAGGAGTTTGAGATCAGCCTGGCCAACATGGTGAAACCCCGTCTCTACTAAAAATACAAAAATTAGCCAGGCGTGATGGCAGGCACCTATAATCCCAGCTACTTGGGAGGCTGAAGCAAGAGAATTGCTCGAAACCAGGAGGTGGAAGTTGCAGTGGGCCAAGATCACACCACTGCACTCTGGCCTGGGTGACAGAGCAAGACGCTGTCTCAAATTTAAAAAAAAAAAAAGTTCATTTTGCTTTAAATAAAATATTTAAGCTTAAAATAATGTGTGAGTGTCAATAAACCTGCGTTTCAACTTTTCAAAAAAATTCTAATGACTTAAACATTCTAGGAAAAAGTTCATTCTCAATATATGAAAACAGGTAGAAGGAAAAAGTTCATTCTCAATATATGAAAACAGGTAGAAGGGAGCAGAGAATTTCCTTCCACCTCAGGCTCCCGTTGGCTTGATGTGGCCCCGTGGCCGAGGATCCTAACATCTGCCTCTGAGCATCTCTAGTCATTGGGCTTCTAGGCGTCATTTCTCAAGGAATGTAAGGGATATGTATTCAATGTCAAGCAAAGAAATCTGACAGGCTTTTGTTCTCTTTTTTCCAAAGGAGTTGACAGTAATTTTCTAGAAAAGAAAATATCTAGGAAGGGGAGTTTTGAGTTTTTTTTTTTTTTTAACGGAGTCTTGCTCTCGGCCTCCAAAAGTGTTGGGATTACAGACGTGAGCCACCGTGCCTGGCCAGAAGGGGTTTTTAAAAAAACCAGTCTTTACCTCCCATCCCTATATCCTTTTGGGACAATGTGCCCCCTCTTTCATGACCTGTCCTGGGCGTATGAGGAGACGTGCCCGGCAGCTGTGTCTGTTGCCGGATCATCATTTTGCTGGCCACAGTTGATTAGGAAGGGGGAACAACTGAACTACGCTGGGCCAGTGGGGCCCTGCCTCCCTCCTGGGAATTTGAATTATATGACACTGAATGCCTCTCAGGTAGCTGTCAGGTACCCAAACGCAAGGAGTCAGAGAATGTCATGGAAACCCACGGATAACTTGAAGTAACAACAGAGCAGAAAGTAAGAGACGAAACTGTGCAGTTCCTGTGCCTGAGAAGGACAGAGCGTAGCTGCCTGGTCATTACCCCGTTTCCCTGAGACCTGGCTGTATTGCCTGCATTGTAATGATGTGAGCGTGTCTGACAGCCTCATAATAAAAACTATTTTAACCATATACTCCCTACCCAAGACCTGGGCGACAAGTGATCTAAAATTGTCACACAGATTGGGCACACTGACAGCATGTGGTATCTGAATCAGGGGAGTAAATATTTCTACTGTACTCTGTGGTGTTCAGATTGGGAATATGGTTTTGCATCTGGGAAAGTGGCATATTTTAAGAGCATTACCAAAATATGGGATTTAAGAATCAGCTTGTGTGAGAGCACAGAGGTAGCAGAGGCTAGTGGCGGAGCTGTGGATCTTGAGTCAGACAGACTTGGGCAAGTTGTTTAATTCCCTTGGCCTCAGTTCCTTCATGTGTAAAGTACAGACATGGATAAAACCCGTCTCTTAAAGCCTGTAAAAATTAAGTGGGGAAACGTAAAGTGCTTAGCACAGTGCCTGGTGTGTTGTAATAGCTCTCGAAAAAAGGAGAATCATGTTTAAAAAAATCAAAATACTGGGAAGGAACAGGAGTGCTCTACACAAAGCCAGCAGCAGGGCAGGGAGGAGAAGGATCACGTGAACACTGTCAGATGGAGACGGAAGAACATTCTGTCTCTTTTGCCCTGTGGATAACCATGCAGAAGTTAAGGAAGGCGGATCATGACCCGGTATTAGAAATTCTTTCCAATAATTCGATCTCAGAAATGACTGAGCACTGGATTGCTGCCTTGGAACGTAACTGAGCTCTTCATGAAGCGTATTCAGAAGAGGCTGGAGGCCCATCTATTGGGAGATGTTGAAGAGGATGTTTTATTTGTAAATTCATGTTGGCCTCCCAAGTATTCTCTAATGATCAATTATTTAAATGCACGCATATGCATGCGCATGAACAGACATCAAATGGAGAAATTGCCAAAGACCTGATCAACTAATAGCATTACGAGTCCACAGAAAGGAAGCCATCCTAATGGAAGACATCAATGATCGGGGCTGGTGTTGATAGGAATGTTCCAGAAGGTGCGTTCTGCAGTTCTGCACTATCACCACACACTGCCGACATGTCTGCATTACTCTGTCCTCCTTAGCATCTACATACTGATCTCATGGAGCACAGGAAATGAGTTTCCTCTCCCTTCTCCACCACGGTCAGGCAAGTTCCCCTGTGAGTCCCCAGCATATGTGCAGTGGCAGCTGTGAAGGTGAGGCTGTGGCAATTGATCGACTATGTTGTTTCCTAACAGACAGGACAAGCTTATCTTCCTGAAGCAAAGAACATAGCACAGATGCCATAGAAACACTTTGCGGGTGTAGCTTTTTGCTGGCTTTCCAAAGCGTCTGGCTTATACCTTCACTTACTTGACATTGAGAACAATATGACATTTTTAGCAACAGGATATCTGGTCACACAGTAACAGAAGGATAACATGCCTCATTTCTGGTCTGTTTGCAGGAGGACAATTAAAGCACATGCCATTTAGAAAACACTGTAAAAAACTGTCAAATATGAAGAGAATTTCTAACAGTGACCTGTAGTTTTCTTCTTAAACTAATGATCAGACTTTAATAATAATAAAACTATGTAAATAAAACTTCTGGAACACTGAAATGTACTTTTCACATCTTGGTGTACTTTTATTGCTTGGGCCTGGTAATTCCTGGGAGCCTCATTCTTTATAATGGAGCACATATTTGTCTGACTCCCAGTGTATAGCTTACAGCGCCTGGCATTGGCTAAGACTTGCCAGAATGCGGAGTGCAAGTGTTTAAATTGGAAAGGTCACCACTGTGAAAGATCATTACATGAAAATGAGACTTAAAAATGCAGCATATCACAATCATCAAGATGTAGACACAAACCAAATGTCCACGGATGTATAAATAGATAAAGAAAATGTGGTACATGCACACACTAGAATACCATTCAGCCTTAAAAAAGACGGATATCCTGCCACATGCTGTAACATGGAGCAACCTGGAGGACGTTATACCAAGTGAAAGCCAGTCTCAGAAGGACAAATACGTGAGCAGAGAGTAGGGTGGTGGTTGGCAGGGGTTGGGGGTGGGAGCGAATGAATTGCTACTCAGTGGGCATGAAGTTTTAGTTATGCAAGATGCATACATTCTAGAGATCTGCTGCACAGCATGGTGCCTCCAGTTAACAACACTGCGCTGCACACTTACAAATTTCTTAAAAAGGCAGATCTCATGTTAAATGTTCTTGCCAAAATTTTAAACAGAGAATAAAAACTGCAACAGCTTCATGCTACCTTTTTTACAAAGCCTGAGGAAAGAGGACACACTATGTTGGAACAAACTGCAAGTCTGTTGAAACAAACTTTTACCCACCAGTAAAAAAAAAAAAAAAAAAAAAAAAAAAAAGAAGCATTGTTGAAAATAATATATTTCTTTTTCCCAATCAGATGCATAATTTGGAAAAAATATTATTTAATCACGATGACAGCTACTGTAGGTTTAGGAATTACTATGATGCAGGCACCATGCCAAGATCCTTATATGCCTTACTCAAACCTCCCAGCAGTTCTATAGATGAGAAAACTGCTGCTCAGGGAGGGTGAATAACTAGATGAATGGTTTTATGTTAATAAGATCTTGAAAGAGCTGACTGCCCAACCACTCTTTTCCCAGTCTCTCTCATACCCACTCCAAGAAGGCCTCCTTCCTCACTATGGAATCAATGGTAAGTTTTCAGATTTCATTTCAAACCTGTCTTATCAACAGCATTTGTGCAGTGAACCATCCCTTTCTTTCCACACATCTTCCTCGCATGGCTTTTAGGATGCCACATTTTCCCGGATTTCCTCCTCCCTTAGAGGACACGGCTTTCAGTCTCCTCTGCTGCTGCTTCCTCTTAATGCTGAGATTCACTCAGCTTCAACTCTTGGTCCTCCCCTTTTCTCTGTCCGCCCCCCCGGTGATCTCACTGTGTCTCATGGCCACAAAACCCATCGACTAGCCAATGGCTCATATCTCCAACCAGGACCTTTCCCCGGGAAGTACAGTTTCTCACATCCAAATGCTTACTTGACCACTTCATGTAGGTGTCTAAGAAATGCCTCAAACTTCCTGTTTCCCAAATGGAACCTCTGAAGTTTCCACCAACCTGCTCCACCCACAGCTGTCCAGTCTCAGCTGAAGGCAACGCTATCTTCCAGTTGGAGTCAACCTTGACTTTTCTCTTCCTCACATCCCACATGCAATCTGCCAGGAAGTCCTGTTTGCTTGACTTTCAAAATACATTCTCACGGTCTGATTTCTCACCACCTCCTCTGCTGCCCCCTGCTTTGAGCCCCCATCATTTCTCACCTAAAGGACTGCAGTAGTTACCTAACTGGTTTGCCTGATCTCCTCCTTGCCCCACTATGGTACGTTTTTCACTGAGTTGCCAGAATGATTTTGTTAAAATATAACAGAAATAATAATGGTGGCAGCCTCAACATCCTCCAGTGGCCTCCATTTTTATTGAGAGTAAATGTCAAAATCCTTGCAATGGCTCACAAGGCCTCCCGTCGTCTGGTCTTTCTTACCTCTGACTTCACTTCCTATCACTCTCACCTCACTTACTTCCTCTCCCTCCCTCAGGCTTCCTTCTGGTCCCACAGCCCCAGAGTGATCAACCTCAAAGTCTTTACATAAGACATTCCCTCTGCCTGGAATATTCTTCCCCCTTCAAAGCTGTTCTGCCTTTTCAGTGAGGTCTATTGATTGAGTTACCATACCTGACATGATATCTGGTCTCAGCTTTGCATGGCATAACTCAATTTCCATAATCTTCTAATATATGTAATTTATTCAAGTTCTTACTAATGTTTGCTCCTCCTGCCACACACAGACAAATTTTAAGCAGGAATGGTTTCAAATCCAACTCTGTCACTAGAACAGATTGGACATAGGGTAGGCACCCAATAAATATTTGTTGAATAAAGAGCAGTGACAGGATCTCAAATCTTAACTTTTGGGTGGTGCCGATACCCTGGGGATTATATAATCAAACCAACCGTCTCTGCTCAGCCTGGATAAAACCATGCAAAATGAAAAGTATCAGCTTGTTTTCAAACATCACAAAACCATTCTGAAGAAGCAAACCATGTTGGATGAGTCCAGTGACTGACACGTGTTCCTATGACTTCTCCTTCGCCTGCTCCCTGGCATGCCCATCCTGGGACACTGGCGAGTCCGCTCACTGACACTGGCACAGGCCTGTCTGTACGGTCGCCCAAGGATTTTGCTCCCTCAGATCTTCCTGGACTCCTGAACCTGATCAAGACGCATCTGCCTTAGCTTCCACCGTCATGGCGCCATGTCTCCTTGTCACTGGTAAGTAACTATTTCGCAAGGAGAAGTAGCACTCTTTCAGAGTGGCGGCCCTGCAGCCAGTCTGCCAAGGTATGTATCCTGGTTCTGCCTTTTGCCAGCTGCATGACCCCGGGGGAGCAACTTACTTCTGTGCCTCAGTTTCCTTAGCCATAAAATAAGGACAGTAGTAATACCTACTCCATGGGATTGTGGAAATTATTAATAAACATAAACAAGCTGGAACAGTGTCTGCATAGAGTAAACCCTTAATATCTGTTAACTGCTATTAATGTTGTTATTATTATTATCATCTGATTTCACAGGTGCTTTCAGAAGGTATTACCTTAATTAAAAGAAATTGCTGCACTGAATGAATTTTGCACATCTCGATTAGCGGATGGAGAAGATATTTGGGTATCTTCTCCAAGATATTGGGTGATAATACCTGTTTGTCCTTTTAATCATTTCTGTTTGAGGCTCTTCTGCTTTATGAGTGGGTGGGGGGATCTTGGTGTCAGTTAGTTGTCTTTTGGAGATTTTCTGCACAGTTTAAAAATGTATCTCCTCAAGGATATGTTTTGGATGATCTTTAATAACACAGATACAAAAAGGAGTATTATACAAATTATTTACTTAGACACCGGTGTTTTCAATATTAACACTACTGCTGTTGCTGCTACTATTTTATCTTTTATTAACAGCTATCATTTATTGAGTGCTTGCTGTAGCCAAGTCTATGTAATTCCCTAGTCTTATCATAACTTGTGAATTAAGGATTAATTAGTATTCTCATTTCTTTGTTTGGACTCACAGGAAAGTTTAGATGAATGTCTCATCACATAGTGATGCCTGGATTAAAATCTACAGTTTACCCTTAAAGTTTATGCTCTTAGCACTACATTGTTTTATGGAGAAGTCAAAAAGAGAAGCACATTTCTCCTGCTGACAGACTAACACATGTAAGCAGAAGGATGCTATGAGAGAATTCTACGTATATGGGAAGAAAGATTTACTTTCCGCAAGTCTGGATGATAAAAGTTGGCTAATATACTTTCTCAAATGATAAACTGATAAAGTTTTAGTGAAAATGAATATTGGGTTGCAAAGAAATAGACACTGCTTAAAATTAAGATAACGGTTCCCTGCCAAAGCAAATTATAATTGACAATTATTTGAAGAGATTTTACACATGTAAATAAAGTAAATCTAAGTGCAAAACGGTCTCATATGAAAACTATTTCTTTGAAAGCTAAACATGCTTTAAGTCCTGAAGTAGTCTGCGGTGCCTTAAATCACCGGGCCCATAATGATTTTCCATAAATATCTAGAAGAAAAAAATTTTAGAACATGATTTCTGGATGAAAGATCTGTATACGCATATTTACCTTTAAAAATACCTAGACATTTGCTGATGAATTTAGTAGGGTTTTAAATTTGAAAATGGTTTCTTTCTCCTTTCCCCACCTGCTTGGAAACTAAGAAAGCATTAGGTCATATAAGAAGCCCAAATCAAAGGAGTTAGGGTCTCTACAACACACATGTATTAATACGAAGAGACTGAGAAGCGTAAGGTACCACCCTGCAGCCTGAGGACTGAGAGGCCACTGCCACTGAAGATTTTTGTCTCTCTTGCTGAAGAGGTATCTTTGCAGTCTCTGGAGAAAGCTCAGGTAGCCGTTTGTGGCTTTCAGGATCCTGTCCTGAAAGGGGAGCTATCTGTATGGAAAGAGATGCTGTGTGTGTCTCAGGCACTGGATTAGGGGTCAGTGAGCAGGGCCTTTTGAGAAATGATGGTACTTCAACAGATTTGGAAAACTGTGGAGTATTAATGGGGCTGCTACTTCCTAGATCCTCATTATGGGTTAGTTTCAAGGTAGAAATCCTCCGCGTTTGAGAATCTTGCCTGTAGTCCTCTTGTAGAACTGGGGTGTTGATGTTAGTGAATGGTGTAGGATCCGTGCTGGAAGCTGCTGGTAGTGGATTAGTGATTTTCTGTGTATACGACATGGTTGTGTTAGATTCTTCAGAATATACAATTGTCTGCCTCGAATCTTCATTGGAATACATAGTTCCCTGCGGAGGCTGTTCGTTAGCAAAGTACTCTGTATTGCAGGGAATTTGTGTGTTAGTTACTAACTGGTCTAAAATGACACCCTTTGTGTGACTGGTTATCAAAGAGCTATGAAAGCTCTCTTTTCTCTCTGGTGGAGGGGGTGCCTGGATTGACAATGGGATCCAGAGAAAGAAATAAAGTTGAAAGAAAAACAGAGAAAGTCCAAGTTAGTCATGAAAGAAACCAGTGTCAACCTTGCCTTTACAGAAGTAAAGCAATGCCACACCTTCTGATTATGCTATCCATTTTGTTAGCTAGATTGAGTGATCATTTTCATTCCATTTAGAATGCACTTACATTTATTATCAACGTTTGCCCTTAGGGGAAAAAAGTGTTTCCAGAGAATACATTATAACCTTTGCTCCCCCTACATTCCGGGAAATTATGTTAAAAGTGAACATATGTTCTCTTGGCATATTTTTATTAGACTTTGAAATATATATATATGGTTTATTTAATAGTATTGTTTTATAACAATTTTCATGCTTGTGGCACAATTTTACTAATATCTCCAACACAGAGCTCCTTTAGTTACTATAATAGTTGCATACTCATAATTATTGAATACATAATGTATTGCTGACCTCATCAGTTTAAATCCAAAGCATCAGCTGTCAGCTTTTAAAGAATTAGAATATATGCTAGAGATTATGTTAGAAACGGATATACTTTTATGAGCTTAATCAGAAACAAAACAAAACCAAACTCTTGTTTGTTAAAATTTGTTCTCCATGTTGTAAATACAAGCCTGGGAAGCAAACTAAATACAAAAGTAAAAACATATTAAAAATAAAACATGTATTGAAATATGCACACTAGGAAAGAAGCTGTAAGCAGTGGTCTAATAATCATGCCTTAAAATAATACAGTAGACAAGAGTGTGCAGCGTTACCTGAGTTGGTGATCTTTTATCTTGTAGGTTTGGTCGAACGCTTCGAAAACCTTTTGCTGCAAGAGAGGAATATGTAGCATCTCCATTCAGTGTCTCTTGATTGCCATCATTGTAAGATCTCCAAGCTTTCATTAAGGGAAAACAATTGGATACAAAAATATCTACGTTCACTTAAACATTTTTTATAAAATTTATTTTTATTTCCAAAATTATTTTTATTTCCAAAATTGTAGTGTTCTTAATAGAGATTTAATTTAATATGCATAACAGTGTATGAAATTTAAATTTAACATGAAGTCAACACATGTGGCTATGAATAGGTTTTTTAAAAGTCACAAATAATGTAATAGTTATTCAGAATATTTTTTCTGTACCTGAGTCTGGTGACTGAGAATCACGCCCTGAAAGAAAAAAAAAATGTTGAAATGAAGACTAAGGTGAAATAAATTAATAACCCAGTAAAAATAACATGGCAAAGAACTATATACATTATTTTTGCAAACATTATTTCAATTTTAAAATCTGGGTATGTCAAACATGCCAAAGGGAGGCTTGTACATTTATTTTTACTTCAATTAGAATGTCATTCATTAAATATCTATAATATATAAAATCTATATAGCAAACACTAATTTTTCCTGTCAATGATGTTGTAACATTCAATTTTAATCTTATTATGGCCAAGGATGAATATGTGAATTTCTAAATATCAAATGAAAGGATCAGAAGAGATCTGGTTTATAAACAGCACTAACTCAAACCACCGGATCGTTAACTTTCAATGCCCTGCTGTTGATAAGCATATTTAACTCCTGTGTTAGAGAACTGTATTCTGTAGTTTGCATTTTTTTTTACCTTAGGAAACTGTAGACCTGTCTACCATATCATGTGACATTTTCAAATTATTCTCGAGACTGAGTTTTTTTCTTATTGCCATATAAAAGTCATTTTATACTCAAATATGAAAGAGCTATTACAATATGTTCCACCATCTTTCAGCTAGTAAGCTGTGGAAAATAAATTTCAGTACTAATAAATTGCTTTTGGTAAGGCAGTTGGCAAGTTATCAGTGATATATTTGTTATCAATTTTATTGAAGTTATATATTCCAGAATCTTCTATATGCACATTTGAGATAATCAGTTTGTACGTTTAACTTATGTAACTTATGTATATTTGAAGTCATCAGCTTGTGTTGCCTGGTTTATTAAAGCACATGGTCAACTTTATTTAGATTCATTAAGCTTTTAGCCCAACCTGCTGTCCACTCCTGGATTCCTTCTGCGTGTCCCCAGGACCATTATTAGATTCTCATTTCAATTCATAAAACAGGAACTTTACATGCTGAAAAAGTCTTTGTTTTTCTTTTAATGCTTCAGAATAGTTATTTTCAAGTTTAAACACGAGAATTTAGAATGATAAAAATGGGTTGAGAAATGCAAGCATCTGATTTTTAGATAAAATATTTGATATGGATTCTTTCCAAATCAAAGAAAGAAATACAAATGTGAGTCAGCACAGAGTACATTAGAATGATCCCAGCTCAGGTGAGCCAGAGAAGACTAATGAATTCCCATTCTTTATGATCATTGATGACTTTGTATGGATTTTATTTCCAATGAATTTAAAATTACAGTAATAAAATGGGTACCATAGAGAAAAATTACTTTGAAGAATTATGCATGAAATGCTTATTGGATCCTACTTCTAGAATTTGTACAATTTTTAAAATTCTATTTTATTTTTTAAAGATGGGGTCTTGCTATTTTGTCCAGGCTGTCCTTGAAATAGTGGGCTCAAGAGATCTTATAGACTCAGTCTTTTGGTTAGCTGGGGCTACAAGTATGTGCCACTGGGCCTGGTCCTCCTTCTAGGATTTGATGGAAGCAGAAATGATTGAAATTCTTTATCAGTTATATAATGAAGATAAAGAAAAACACGGTTTGGCAATACAGAGCAATCATCAGAATTCTGTTTTGGGGCACTTAGGAGAGAGATTTAACAACCACGAGGTTGCCATCCACTGTGGACAATGAACAAATTTTGGGATTTGGGAAAGGACAATGAAAAATAAATTTTGGGATTGGGGAAAAGGTAATAAAATCGCCCAAAGCTCCTTTATGAGAAGAGAAGCAGCATTAACAACAATGATTATATTCTGATTATTTTCTTGAGCATAGGGAGTGTCTTTTACGCTTGGTTTGGTAAAACTGAGATAAAAAAGAAGGCGTGTGGTATGTGCTGGGGACGAAGTAATGGGAGCCAGAGGCTTGGAGGTGCAAGGGGTGCGGGTGTGGTGAGAAAGAAGAGGGTGTACTGGGCAGGTCTGAAGGACACTGGAAATAAATTCCCTCTAATCGTCTGTAGGGGGCAGGCTCCGTTTCTTCACGCTGGTCACCGTGTTGAAGATGATGGAGCCCCAGGAAACGGTAAGTGTGAGAATCAGAGGACAGTCACTCCAGGCTCAACTGTGGGTCTCTTCCTGGGACACTGGGCCCAGGGATTTCCAAATGAATCTGTCCCTGTGCCACTGGAAACATTACAGTAAGAGTGGTGGGCTGTACTGAAGGGCCTTGCATCACACAGTGGACACGTGTGTGCAGAATTAAGAGAAAGGAGAAAATGGCCATGGATTGGAACTTCAGGATGAACCAATATTTTAATAAAGCTTATGTGGATGATTAAAGCCTGCCTTGAAGTGGGTGGTCTTTCAAGGAGACTAAAGTACATATCATTTGTCTTTCTTTAAAATAAATCCAGGACTTGGAACACCCAGTCCTGATTTGTCCTTTTTATTATAGTCTCCTATGTGGACACTGTTTAGCATGGCTCTGCTTTTATTTTATCCCTGCAGGAAAGCCTAGGAGAGGGAGGACACCTGTTCTTTGGAGCAGGTAATAGAAAGTATCATGGATCCATGTCAAGTAAAGACAGTATAGGTTAGGGAAAAAAAAAAAAAGTCGGTCAGGTAAATGGCTTGGCAGATGTGTGGGGAAAATGGTTTTCCCCTAAATCTGCAACATTCCTGATGCACATTCACTTGTAAAAAAAACACAAAGCTAGGACTAGGGGCCTGAAGGTTTAGTGTTCTTTAGTAGATAGTCACTGCTTCACTGAAAATCCACGAATGACTAAATGGTGTACGTTTTTCCCTTTCCTGGCTGTTTTGCATGTGAATGTTTTAACAAATAGGGTCTTGAAGAATGAAGACCTCCACATGCTCTTACCAGCACTTTTCCTTGTGTCGAGGCACAAACTAGTGAGTATCTGTCTGGAATTGTGTGCAAGACATTCTTGGTTCCATGTCAGGGGTGGAACTGGATGCCCTCAATGGCCCTTTCCACTGTTATGATTCTAACATGGCAGCTTTTATGTAGCTGTGTTTGTGATACGTGTCGCAGCGTAATCTCTCCTCTCAGGTTTTATTTAAATCCCTTTTAACTGATATGCTATATTGACACTATCACTTATAATTTACTTGAAAATTATTTTGATGCCTGTAACTCATTTCTTTAGAAGACTCAAGTGCTTTTCAAGAATTATTTTGAAATGTTGATTAAATTCAAGTCAACTAATTGAGTGCCTACTGTGTTTCTATGTACAATTATAACCCTTTTCATTTATTTTCTTCATTTACTCTCATTTATTCTGACAAATCCTTGTGAGCCTGGGAAAGGATTAAGCTTTCAGAGAGGTAAGAAAATGACAAACATTTTTTCTTTTGAAAAAAAGGAAATGAGATCTAGACAGACTAATTTTCTTAAGGGCATAAAACATGCAGGTGGTACTGACAAGACCCTGCCTCTTGGCAGAGTGGTCCCCATACTGCAACAGGCCACTCTTGCCAGCGTTCCTTTAGGCTGCCAAGTGGTTTTGGTGAAATAAAATGTTTTTCATTGTTTCTCAATAGTCATTGTCTTGGTTCTAGCATAGGTTTAAAATATCCATGTGTGCTCTGATGGATTGTCCAGTGGGAATTTACTTCTTATAAAAGGAAAAGAGAAAGACAGAATGACTCAGGGGACAAAGAGGTGATGACTCAGATTGACTCTGTGATCTGAGAAGAGAGCGAGAATGGCCGGGGACCTTTTGTGGAGGTTTTACATAAAGGCTGTTGTATTTTAACGATATTGAAGGCAGTAAATATTTATCAATTCCTTTTTGATTCACATAAAGACACTGTATCATATAAGTTCTTATGAAAGCTACATAGAATGCAGTTGTGCATTTGATGTTGACTTCTTTATTCAAAAATGTAATGGAAACTTCTTTGAAAAAGGGGGCCAGGTGTGGTGGCTCATGCCTGTAATCCCAGCACTTTGGGAGGCCAAGGTGGGCAGATCACTTGAGGTCAGGAGTTCGAGACCAGCCTGGCCAACATGGTGAAACCAGATCTCTACTAAAAAAATACAAAAATTAGCCAGGTATGGTGGCAGACACCTGTAATCCCAGCTACTCAGGGGCCTAAGGCAGGAGAATGCTTGAACCTGGGAGGAAGAGGTTGCAGTGAGCCGAGATCGTGCCACTGCACTGCAGCCTGGGACACAGAACAAGACCCTGCTCATCTCAAAAAAAAAAAAAAAATCTTACTTTATGTCTAATTGACACAAAAAAGGGCTGTTTTTAAACAATTATGTCCAAAATTCAGTGGACTTCATTCTCTAGAAATCTTACTCCTAGTGATAGAAAACTTAAAATAATCGAAAGCTACATTGTTATTACTGAAGATTATTTCATATTTTTGAAGTACGAATTTCTTTTTTCTGTTGTAATTCTGAAGCGTTAAATCTTTTCTATTAAGTCTAGTTATATGAAATTGCGTGTATTCATATAACTCTGCACATTGGCACTGTTGAAGCAGTGCGCCATGCTCTGGCATATGCAGCAAGGTTCACGTCTGAGTAGGCTGGGCTGAGATCCTATTTGGTTGAAATGTCGATGACATTCAGGGTATTGGCATTCCAATTACATGATGGCCCTGAACTCTCAACATTTATTGTCTTACTTGCCTTCATTCCTGTTTCCCATAGTATCCAATGTAAACACATCTGTAGTTTTTCTAACACCTTTTTGTGTTTATACATGCATGAGCCAATACATACAAATAGAGATTTGTATAAAGATGTTTTTTAACCAAAATGAGGTCATACTATAAACCTTGTGCATTTTCTTTTAACTTAATATATAACTAAACTCACTAGCTGGGCATTTAAACTTGGACGTTGAAATCCATTGTGGATTAGAGGTAGTGAATGGAAGTGGGATTCTCCATATGGAAGTTCGTTTTTGTTTTTGTTTTTTTTCTCAAGAGAAACTCAGTAGTTTAGAATTAAGTGACTATAAAGTGAAGACCACCCTGAGTATTTAATCAACTGCTAGATGTATGTGTGTAGAAGACTGTGATATGCATAGTGAGAATTACAATTATTTAAAGACTCCCCATCCCTTTCTCACTTCTGCTGCAAGATCCATTAATCTTATAAATAAAAGACAAGGAATCCCCAAACTGCAACTAACCAACCAGCCAACCAACCAACCAGTCACCAACAGGTGTGGGTCTATTTCAGGGTCTCGAGGCACTGGGCTTGCTGGCCTCCCTTTGACCTTCTAACAGCTGCACCCCCTCCCAGTGCAGACTGTGCCTCAGGTACTGTGCCTAACTTTGGTACTGTGCCTTAGGTAGTCACAACGGGCCGGGCGCGGTGGCTCAAGCCTGTAATCCCAGCACTTTGGGAGGCCGAGACGGGCGGATCACGAGGTCAGGAGATCGAGACCATCCTGGCTAACACGGTGAAACCCCATCTCTACTAAAAAATACAAAAAAAAAAAAAAAAAACTAGCCGGGCGAGGTGGCGGCGCCTGTAGTCCCAGCTACTCGGGAGCCTGAGGCAGGAGAATGGCGGGAACCCGGGAGGCAGAGCTTGCAGTGAGCTCAGTGAGCTGAGATTGTGCCACTCACTCCAGCCTGGGCCACAGAGCGAGACTCCGTCTCAAAAAAAAAAAAAAAAAAAAAAACGGTAGTCACAACAGAGATTTATTATAAAGGGACCACCTGAGTGGATGCTGAAATCTCACGCCCCCAGTGACTTCCTATCTGTGGGTACATGTTAATCTTAATTAGTCAAGATTTTGATATGTTTAAATATATATATTAGAAGGGTCTTTGCTGACTGGATTAAAGGAAAGCAAAGGTCTCTTTCAAAACTAATGATCTATCATTCTGTTCATAACCTTTGACAAAGAATCCAGTTAATGAAGATTCAGTTTCCTACAAATCCCTTTTTCATCCTGTACCCTTGTACTCCTACCCCAACAGTTTTTAGGTTGAAAAAAAAAAAAAAAAAAAAAAAGAGAAACCTCTGAGTTATCTTAATGAAATATTATGTTACTTAAGTTCATGAGATAACAAAAACTTAAATAGTTATTAACCCTTGTGGTTACTCAAACTATTTTTGGCAAGTGACTGTTGTTTTTAATTATACATTTGAAATGTTTACTACAAGATCTCATTTTCCTTTGCTTTTTATGTTTAGAACAAAAACAGAAGAGCTAGAAGCCATTCAAGTGCGACATTCTGTGAGTTAGTGATATACCTGCAGCCAATAGGTTTGGAGAACTTTGCACTCTCTTCACAGATGTTAGCGTAACAGACATGGCGGCACGTTTGCGAGCACACCCACCGCTATCTGGAAGCAAAAAAAATGACATAGCAGAGGCCAAGGCAACGGGAAAAGCACGTGCAGTATCATGCGTTTTAAGTGAAATGTGCCAGACATCCATGAGAAAGATGAACAGTTAGAATTAGTAACCATGGAATGCACCTGCCAATTTCACAACACCCTCCAACTAAAACAAACAAAATGAAGCAAAACAAAGGAAGACCAGGGATCTGTCTTAGAAATTGGCGTCACTGTTTTAGTGAAAGCATGGAAGACTTAATACTTAACATTGTATGGTTTTCTTTGTGAAAACTCAGGCACAGAAGTCAATCTTGTTTATACCATTTAAATTCAATTTATACTAAATCTATAAGCATTGGAGCTGGCTTTCAGAGTCAAGGATCAGCTCTATGTCAGGATTAAGGGCTATGGTACAACATACTTTTAAGTTAATGTTATTTAAGTTTTACCATCTTCTAGCTGTTGTAATTCCCAAAGAGAGCTTGAATAATTCTTGCACTAAAAATTATTAGTGACACAGGTATGATATATTTTTTAGGATTCACAGAGGAACACATGGCATTATGGAAAGTCCATTCGTCCTGTAGTTATTGTTAGTTATGCAAATAACCAGCCTTATTAAAATAAAAGTATTGATATATATGGTATCGAAATGACCATGTTTAAAGAAAGGAGTATATTGCTTTTACTTTTCAAATTTTTAGAGCCAGGTCTTGCTCCATCACCCAGGCTGGAGTGCATCATAACTCATTGCCATCTCAACCTCCTGGGCTCACGCAATCCTCCTGCCTCAGTCTCCTGAGTAGCTAGGACCACAGGCACACACTGGCTAACGTTTTAACTTTTTGTAGAGACATGGTCTTGCTATGTTCCCCAGGCTGGCCTCAAACTCCCTGGCTCAAGTGCTTTTTTCACCTTGACCTCCCATTACAAGCATGAGCCACCACACCTGGCCTCATTTATTGCTTTTATACTTTTAACAATATGTGTACTATGATTCATATATTTAAACTTATGCAAGTCATAATGTGAAATAAAATCTGTGTAAGTTCATCAGTCATTTTAATGTGCTATGAAAAGTTTAGACTTCTAAATTTGGAAGAGAAGTCTTTTAAAATTGGAAGGCCAATGTTCTATTTATGACCAGATTCAAATTCCACTCTTACATTCCTCTGTAGTATGGTATGCGCAATAAATAGTTTTGCTCATTCTCCTCATTCTGCTTAAGTAAAACCAAATTAAATTAAATCTTTTTGAAAGTTATAAAAAAAGACAATATAACCACCGATATAGTAATACAATCATGATATATTGTGACATGTCCATTTTTCCTTTTTCTTTATTTTCATAGGGAAAGTATCAAGTTTGTTTATTGGACATGACAGAATTTAGATGAGTAAAGATGCTTGGAAGGATAATTCAAATGAATTTTTTATAACATTTGTAAATAGTAAGATTAATAGAACTTAAAATCAGTGGAGTAATTCTTATATCAAAACTTCACTTTTTTAAAGTATATGTTTACAGTAACAATTTCTTAATGTAGAAAATCATTAAACCAGAAAACCAACTTGAAAGAATATTAAAAGAAAATGAACTAAATAAAGCAAAGGTTATAGTTAAGAACCCAAAGAAAGTGACACAAATGGTAGAAACAACTGAAGATTCCTTCAGGAGAGGCTCCAAAAGGATTTCAGCAAACTCAGCAAACTGAAAGTGCTTAGAGACAAGGGTGTCTGATAAGATGGAGGAAACGTTATTGCTTCCAGGAGCTGTGAACTGGTTAGAATGGTTGTGTAGTCAAAGGTGTTGACAGTGAAAACGGACATCACTCTAAGAGTGATTTTATTTCCTAGTTCTATTAATTCTGAACATCTAACAAGCACATAGGTGAAAAGAGAAAATTCCAGAATGAGAAGATCCAGGGTCACAGGTTAAAACTCTGGTGTCCACCCTGTGGGCTGAGATGCCCTGGGCTGCGCCGTGAATCCGCAAGGGTGTTGGGGGACACTTCCTGTTTTAAGGAAAACACAGCGCCAACTGTTGGACGCTCCAGGAATTGCTCGCTTGGGGCAGTGCACGGTTTCAGCGTAATAGATGTGCTATATTCCTTTTGATGACATCATATTTTTAAAAAACTGGGATTTTGATAGTTGCCATGATAAAATGCAAGTACCCTCTGAAGAACATTTTATTTATTTATGTTTAGAGACAGGGTCTTGCTCTGTTGCCCAGGCTGGAGGGTAGTGACGCACTCGGAGCTCACCGGGCTCAAGCTGATCCTCCTACCTCAGCTTCCCTCATCGCTGGGATTACAGGCACATGCCACCACACCCAGCTAATTTTAAAAAATTTTATACAGATAGGGTCTCACTATGTTGCCCAGGCTTGTCTCCAACATCTGCAGTCAAGTGATCCTCCTGGCTCAGCCTCCCAAAATGCTGGAATTACAGGCGTGAGCCACTGTGCCTGTCTGGCCTATAAAACATTTTAGATCAGTAAATGAGAGTGGCCATGAACAATCTCATTCTGAGGTCTGAGAAATTTTTCAGTGTGCAACAGGCACACACATATTATTAGTAAGTAATTCATGTTATAAAGAAGGAAATAAAACTATTTTCCTTCAATTTATGTGTATTATTTTGTCAAATGGCTTCTAAGTTGTTAGAAAAAAATATTTATAAAGTAATTATTAAGTTATTAAGTTGTTAGCATCTAACTACTTAATAAATAGAAGTGTTAGGTATTTTTGGCCTAGAAGCACAATGAAAAAATTACTGAGACATTAAAGGTCACTGTAAACCAAGAAAGTTTGGGAATCTTTGCCAATTTATGTACTTTAGGAAGCTCTAAGTCCTAGATGAAATAAATAGAGACTCCGTCTTTAATAAAGTTTAATAAAGAGCTGAATTCTAAAACTCGAGGCATTTGTAAAATTGCTGGAACAGAATAATCTATTATATTCTGTTTCTACTTCCTTATGTATTGATACTTTCTGATACTCCTTGAAGATATTTTTAACATCTTAAAACGAGGATGCTACCTTTCATGTGTCGGTTTATCCTAAAGAATCCTAATGCTGGTTTTGCCTTTGGTCCTCATGAATGACCTACAGCCTGGCTGGGCTCCTCTTCCCCTGAGCTGCAAGATTCCTGGAAGCTGTTCCTACTGCTGGAAACCACTCATATGGGTAAATTATACATGGAGAATTATTTGATGTCTTTCCGTCTCTCCTTTCTTTGATAGCTAAGATATGCCTAAGAAAGTAATGGGTTAAAAATTCTAAAAGTGGACATATAACATGTTTTGTATATTTTTTCTACATTGTTTAAACACTGTAGTATGAAAAATTAACTGGATTCCCCATGGCTAGTTTATTATGTACTGATTAAAAGCAAATACTTAACTTAAAAGAATGCTTTTTAACCGTAGTGACTGACACATGAAGATTTAAATAGGAATATAGCTTTTTAATAATTGATATATTGGATAGATATATGAATCAATAAAGAGATATATTCTTGTTTAAATGAATATTAATATCAATAAGACTGGCCTGTATCATCTATCTATATAGATTATCTATTTGTGTTATCTATCCATATATTATCTGCATTATCTATATCTATCTACCTTTCTATCAGTATTTTCTATCAATAGATAGAAAGGTAGATAGACAAAAAAGAAGAAGAGCTAGAAGCTATTTTGGGGACTAGAAAAATAACTTGTGGGGCCACTTTATTCATCTATCTATCTATCTATCTATCTATCTATCTATCTATCTATCTATCAATCATCTGCCTATCTGAAGATAGATAATGCAGGCCAGTTTTTTTACTAGCTCTTTAGGAACAAATGCCTACTTCATTTTGTAAACACAGTAACAATGCTTTCTAAGCATTGTTAGATTGTAAATTTCTAAGGCAATATATGTGTGTATGCATATACATATATATTTCAAAATGGTATGTTTTTGTAAAAACATTAAAATTATTATTTTGGAATTTTGAGCAAAAGTTTTCAGTCACTTTTGATCAATTTTATGCACAGGTTTGAATACCATATTTGCCAATCATTATACATAAGTGGAAGTTCATCCACATAAGCGAAATAAACCTACCCAAACTGCATCCCATCCAGAGTCAAGCTCACTCCTTAGAAATGAGAAGATACTTTAGAGGGTTACATTTGTGCTGCCAAACAGTAACTTGGCTCAAGGACCTTAGTGACTGAAACAAATTTGCAAATTTTTGTGTGCTTACTTTGCTATGAGGGATTGAATTATATGAATAGGAAGGTCAATTATGGAATGTACTGCACATGAACACAGTATATTCAGTATATCATGTATGCATATCTCCATCATAATAGGGTTATAATAAACAGGAAAATGGGCACTCAGTAAAATGAGGAATACTGGGAAGTTATGATCCACTTAAGTCTACAGGGAGATGTCTTGGAAGGATCAGGAAAGATCACTTCCTCATGTGAAACTTCTGCTGGAGTGACTTTGTAGCTCCAAAACATGGCTGATGCTAATCCAGCTGTGGGCTCTACATTCTATTTGCTTTCTTTTGTCTCCTTTACCTAGTAATATTTTCTACTTCACTCCCCATGTCTAATTCTGGCATCTCCAATCCTCAAGATGCCTTTGTGTGGTGCATTTGCAGGGTTACAACTTCTCTTGATGGCTGAGCCTTCCTTGTGTGTTTTGACTGTCTCCAGTATCCTCATATTGCCTGTTGTCCACTTGTCTGCAAGGTGACAGCATCCTCAGGAGCCTGCCCACACAGGCTTCTCTGAGGCCACTATGGTACATGGCACATGGCACAAGGCTCTGCACTCAACCTGGGGATTAGGTATTGGTCCTCGCCAGTGGTTGGGTAATCCCCCTGTAGGTACTTCGATGCAACAAGAGACCTCAAAAAGGCAACCAGCTGGACATGAGATAATATCTTGGGCCATCCTTTCTACTCTGCCATGGGGTGACGGCTCCAACAACTTTCCAGTGATCTCTTGTGGATAGGAAATTTCAACACAAGTTACAAAATCTCAATGAGAAAGTTGTTTCTTGAATTACTTAATATTGTATATTTCAAGAAGGGGGGAAGGCAAAATTATAAGCCAAATTATGTCTACTGTGGAAAAAAGTTCATATGTACAAAGCATGTATCATGAACACTTCTACAGTTAAAATGTATACAATACAGTTTAGAGGCACAGTTGTTAAGCTAGTTGGAGATACTATCCTCACATCTATACATATAATGCTTATAACACTATGTGAATTGTGACTATAGGTTAATTAAGCTGACTTTGTATAAAACGTTGACACTCTATCTGCTGACTTCTTCAACATAAAGAGTTTAAAAAACAGATACGTTTTAAGTAGTTTCCACTAGAGCAACGTGCCTTTGAATTTAGCCTATTTTTAAGTGAGAGATTTCAAAAGTACACAAACAAATGTACACAAACAAATACCTCTTCCAATTGTTTAGAGGAGTTCGTTTTAACATGTGATTAGAGACAAAGGGAGTAGGAGCAAGTAACAGAACAGAAAATTCTGTTTGGTGCCATAAGAGTGGAGCACAAATGCAAAGAGAGAAAGGAATGCATCTACGCTACGTATCTAATCAGAAACTCAGAATACACCTAGGATCAGTGGAGTGCTAAGCTAATGATTGAGGGCCAACATGACTTTTGGGGAGCAAGGCTCAGAGAGTCGAAAACTAACAGACAGCGTACCTGTGTTCATTTTGACCTTGGAGGGTTTGGTATTAAAGTCTTCAGTTTTCCTGTAGAAAAAAAACGGTGCATAATTTGTTCGCTAGCATGTGAAGAAAATATCATGAAAGCGTGTCTTGCTTTTGATGTACCTGTAAGTTAATATCACATTATCATTAGTTTTATTTAAATCAGTGTTTAATAAGGTAGGAAGAATTGATAATTTTCTTCATGTTAAACTTTAATTATTGGTCCTATGATCATAAAACAGATCATATTCTGTTTTTATGCTTTTGCTTTATGGTGAGCATTAATGGATGAAAATGGAGAAGTTTTGTGCTTGTTTCTTTCTTTTTCTTTTTCTTTCTTTTTTTTTTTTTGAGACGGAGTCCCTCACTGTCGCCCATGCTGGAGTGCAGTGGTGTGATCTTGGCTCACTGCAACCTCCACCTCCTGGGTTCAAGCAATTCCCCTGCCTCAGCCTCCTGAATAGCTGGGATTACAGGCACATGCCACCATACCCAGCTCATTTTTTATATTTTTAGTGGAGATGGGGTTTCATTATATTGTCCAGGCTAGTCTTGAACTCTTGACCTCTTGATCCACCTGATTCGGACTCCCAAGGTGCTGGGATTACATGCGTGAGTCGCCTTGCTTGTCCTGTTTGTTTCTTTTTCAGAGAGAGAGGGTTATGCTCTGTTACCCAGGCTGGAGTGCAGTTGGTGTGATCATAGCTCACTGCAGCCTTCATCTCCCAGACTCAAGCCATCCTTCCCCCTGGAATTTACAGGTGTGAGCCACCGTGACTGGTTGAGTTTTCTTTTTAAAAAATTAAATTTCTTTTACAAATATTTATACAAACGGTTTTTGTTCCCTAAGCCTGAAATGACTATCTGTTAAGTGTACTCTTCTAGAGTTTTAAAAGTTACCCTGGCACTTCAAAATCATTGCCTTACATATGCTGGTCTATTTAGTACCGGGGAATATGTAATGAATGTAACACATATTTTGAGGACACTGTCAAGAAAGATGAGATTCATCTGTCTCTTTTTTTAAGACACAGGAAATAGATGGTTACTACAAAACTCATTTCTGCATTAGTATTGAACACTGATTTTTCCCAGTGAAATGTTGGATGCAGAGCAATTGAGATTAATTCACTAGAAATGGTTGGCAGCAAGGGCTTGTCTCAGAAAAATGTTTTAAATATTGTGTATTGTTTTACGACAAGTGAGATGACTTAGTTCTTTCTCTGGTATATTCTCTTAGTCCATTTATGGAGTTTCCTATTTATCCATACTCTGAGACCAAAGAGGAAACACATGCTGATAAGGAAGCAAATCTCCTAAGTCTCAGAGCTCCCTGCAAGAGCTGTCTGACCCCGGCCACTTGGCCTTTGCTCCTGAGTGGGCCTGTTGTTCAGGATCCACAAGAATCTCCCCCAGCACGACACACTCACAGCTTCCAGGAGCATTAGCACTACAACATCTGAACATTTTCAAGAATTTTATTTATTCCTTTTGGATGAACGAGGATAAGTTTGAAATGAAATCATTGGCACGATCACCTGGCATGAAAGACTTTTCATAAATATAGTTTTTTCAGTCTCTAAAAAGAGCAGCAAATGAGCTTCCTGGCTTTTTTTGCCTTTGTCTGCCAAGGTTCTCACCCTCTTCTCCTTTCTGACCATTTCCTCTGCTCAATTTGACAACTATTATTTTCTTTCAATGTGGCTATCTGAGTTCACCTCTTATGGAAAGCCTGACTTTGTTCATTACTGAGGTAAAATTATAATAATAAAATCAAAATGTGAATTTTAGCTAAATATAATGGTACTTCTCTCCCAGTGGGGGGAAAATGATGAAATAAAATAACATTAAAAATATACTTAAGTCCTATGAAATATAATTATAAAGCAAGATTTTATATATAGATATATATATATGTATAATGTAATCTTCATTTTGCTATATACACATGTATATGTACACACACACACATATTTGCCTAGATTGAATTACTAATACCATAGGACTCAATAAATGCTAAATTAATGAACATTTAAAATGGGTAAAATCACAGTACTGATAATCACCTCAATATATGTTTTTAGAGCTCTAAGCTGAAAACAATATAGATGATATCCTTGCTATGTGGTGTTTAATTTTTGTGTAGTCTGTGTTCAGTGTCATATCCTCGCCCGTCTGCCCCAGGCATCGTTGCAGTGTCGGGAGCAGGGCAGGAGCCATGCTTAGTGTGGCCAGGCCAGAACTGAGTTTCCACAGGGTTATGGGGAACTTCACAGTGACAGGTCATAGGCCAACAGACTCTGAAAAATGATGAAGGGAAATTTTATGATGATGAATTTTATCTCCTATTTGTCAGTGTATGCAACTAAACAGGTGCATTTCTGTTTTACTTTGTTGTTTTGTTTTTCTCCAGAATTACACAGAAAAATGTGGCATATTTCTAAAAACTCAACTTGGTAGCCTTAAGACCGCCTATATTGAGGGATACCGACGAGGTCAGGGAAGAGGGCAGTGGTCAGCACAGGAGCTTTGGGAAAGCGCCTTTAAACATATTTATTTTCCTCTCTCGGTAGCAAAACTCCTAATATGTTAACCTTAAATGGACAAAATAAATGGAAAAGAAAAGCCTCAGGGGATGTCTGTGACTGAGACCGAGGCAACTTCTAAAACCAGAAGGGATAAACAACCTCCAGAAAATGAGGAGTATAAGGACCTTTCCCAAATTCGACTTCATCATTCCTTTTGAAACCAGGCGACGCTGTGCTTAAAACTGCTTAAGGTTTTAAAACTGAATGAGGAAGACAGTATTTGGACTAGAATAATAGTGATCGACAAAGAAAGCATCAAATACAGAAGGTTAACTCTCAGAATACAAAATCTGCTGATACACTGTAATAATGTTTTTGTACCAAGTTGCAGAACTAGTTATCAACATCTATTGTTTGAATTCAAATGCCGATATTTACAGAACATCTAACACTCAAAAAGTAAAATAGGACTAACAAGAACAAAGAAAGGTGCCACAAATCCTTGAGGTTTTCATCTTTAAAGTGACGTATCCTGTTACTTATAAATGTAATTTGTGAGGTTTTTCAACTTCCCATTGTTTTCGATGTCAAAATGTGAAATGACTAACTTCCTAATTAAGCAAGACATTTTCCAAGTCGTTAAAAGAAGAACCCCAGTGACTGAGCTCTCAAGAAGAACCTGAAACCGAAAGGCTTCTTGGATGACTAATAAAAATGCATGATTCTATTTCCATTATTTGTGCTAAGTCCATTAACAAATCCACGACTGAGAGCTCTCATTAGACAGTTCAAACTAAAGTGAATCTAATCTCTTTTGTTCTGCTCTGAAAAAGTGTCCTTGATTGTACTTACATAACAAGCACAGATTATTCTGGAAAGCATCAAATTCCTAGAGTCTTTGCCTGCTACTAGAAAACAGTATTTCAAGTATTCTCTTCACTTGGAATTGAACCAGGGACGAGGCTATGAGAACTGACCATAACATGGAGACTACCTTGAGCCTTAGCAGACGGTCCACGGAGCAAAGAACTCTCTGAACATGAAGGGGTCACATGATTTTCAATAGGTGCTAGGGGGTTGTATTTACTTTTGTCAAAGTTTCATATAAAAAGCAACTTCATATGTGTCCTATTTTGTGACAACAATGGATTTCTTTTACTTATGGCTTAGAGTAGCCTCCACTGCCAAAACACATATGGCAATAGACTGTGTTGATTGTTCGTGGAAGGGCTGTTAACAGCATGACTTTGGATCTATAGTCTTTTAATTCTGCTTGAATTTCTTTTTTTTCTTTTCCTTTTTTTTTTTTTTTTTTTTGGGGGGGTTACCCTGTTTTCCAGGCTAGAGGGCAGTGGTGCCATCTCAGCTCACTACAACCTCCACCTCCTGGGTTCAAGTGATTCTCCTGCCTTAGCATCCTGAGTAGCTTGGGATTACAGGCGTGAGCCACCACGCCTGGCTGAATTTTGTACTTTTAGTAGAGTCGGGGTTTCACCATGTTGGTCAGGCTGGTCTCAAACTCCTGACCTTGTGATCCTCCTGCCTCGGCCTCCCAAAGTGCTGGGATTACAGACGTGAGCCACCACAGCTGGCCAATTCTGCTTGAATGTCTTCGGATTATCAGACATCTCACTTTTCTCTGAATCAGAGCAGACTGTGTTCTCAACATGCATAAGAGAAGAGACTGGGTAATTTAACTTTTGAAAGAGGGTCCTAAGGAGTTTGATCCTGCATGGGTATGAACATGCCTTTGTGCCTGTTGTCTTATAACTCTGCTTGAATTGTTTTGATTACCAGGCATCCCATTTTGAGGAGCAGCAGAGACAAAATCCTTTCCCCAGTGTTGGCCAAGAATTCTATGTAGGTCATTTTATTTTTGTAGACCTGAATTTAAGCACCAAGACCATGTATGAAATTAGAGGACTGAATTTTAGCTCAGTTAATGTGAGGACTTGCCCAAAAGATAACTTAAGCCAATACATTGCTATAGTTATTTTGAAATTAATATATTCACAGTTCATATATTATTCAAAAAAGGACATATTGATGTTTAAGTAGTAAGAAAACATTGCAGGATGTTAGTTTTTTTTCACAGAGATGTATTTTAAACATGAGAATAAAAATACAATCATATTAAGGTTATGTACCAGATTTTAACTTGAATTTACTTATTTATTTTGAAATGGGATCATTTGTAGCACTCTTTTTGGATAAACTGTCCTAAGTGATCGATGCATTAATGCATCTCTCTCCATCTCTGACTGTGGTAAAATAAGACGTATTCATAAATGCCAAGTGATTTCACCTTTCAATTATAGTCAAATGACTTAATTCAGGTTGACATTCATCTTCACCTATCTTTCCTATATGTCAACATGCTGCTTTGAAATATTCACAGGAAAACTCCAAGTAGTTTGTTTTGTGAGTTTAGAGAGTCTTTTCTGACTAGTTTCTCGAAATTGGCTCAGAGAGTCTTCTGCCTCTGAGCGGGTGGCACACAAGTCAACAGTGATGGCATGACTGTCCGTGCTCCTAAGAACACAAGTACCTCCCAGAATCCCTAACAGTGCCTGAAAATGTTCCTTAGTGTTCAGCAGCCAAATTACCCACGGCATCCATTTATCTATGCTGAGGCCAGAACACATTCAACATCATTTCTAGGAATAAAGAGAAATTATTACCACGAGTAGTAAAGAAACAAATGAACATGAGGCTGTTGATAATTTTTTATGAGAATATGCAAAGCTTTCATTTTAATTAGACCAAATGTCCTGATATCTGGAAAAATTTCCTGAAAAAAGAGGACTATACGTCTTCCAAGGAAACTAGCAATTTTCCTTTTGAGACTTTACAATGTAAGCTGTTCAAAATACTTACCAATTTTCCCTAAAGACTTTACTGATTAGAAGTTGATCACCTGGTAAATGATTCCTTCTGATGTTATTCCAAAGTCTCAAAGTTGGTGAATCACTCATTTAATTATTTGCTTTAAATGGTCATGTGATTTAATATTGGTCCAGAACCTTCTTTTTTTTTTTTTTTTTTTTTTTAAGGTGGGGTCTCGCTCTGTTGCCCAGGCTGGAGTGTGATGGTGCAATCTTGATCCACTGCAATCTCTGCCTCCTGGGTTCAAGTGATTCTCCTGCCTCGGCCTCCTGAGTAGCTGGGATTACAGGCATGTGCCACCACGCCATATTTTTAGTAGAGATGGGGTTTCACCATGCTGTCCAGGCTGGTCTCGAACTCCTGACCTCAAATGATCCACCTGCCTCAGCCTCTCAAAGTGCTAGGATCACAGGTGTGAGCCACCATGCCCAGCCACCCTACTTTCATGGCGTTCCTTACTTTTATATTGTAAGCTTAGGGATAATTACAGAACTGATCTAAGTATTTCCAAGTGCATCTTTTTTCTAAGACTAAGTCATTTGTTCAACTTGATAGTACAGTATTAGGAGAATTCCATCGGCTTATAAAGTGCAAATCAAAAGCCAAAAAAAATTCTAATGAAAATAATGCAGATCCTGAATGAGGATCTCATGAGTCAGGCACCTTATCAAAGAGACACATGAGGAATTAATTAGAATATCCCTGTAACACATGTGTAGGCAAACTGAATAGCATTCGAAGAATGGGTCAAGAAATAGGCAAAGCTTGACTCAAATCCCAGTTCTGCCCATTTCTATGCATCCAAACAATTTATACCAATGTCATTATCATCGACTCCCCCACTGACAGCAAAGCATCCCCAATCCGGCAAACTGGCATCGTTCCCATTCACTAATATTTCATATATTCTGAAGCAGACCTTTACCTTTGATTGAGTCTTAGGAAGATAATCTGGACTTTCCTGAAAATACACGGGGCATTATTGTATTGCTTTAGATTGAAGAAGCCATATGGTTTATTAGATTGATTTCTATGGATTTTCCCATCTCCCAGTGGTCCCACACCCAGCTTAGCAACATGTTGGAATTGAAAAGGAATTCTACTTTCCAGGCAGCTTTCTTTCTTCCTTAAAAAGATCCTTTATTTAGCTAAGATTTCTGCGCACCCCCCCCCGCCCCCCACACCACATTGCCATGAACAAGAGAAAAATCTAAGAAAATAGTTGAATCAAACCCTTGCCTCCTAGCCCAGCTATAGACAATGCTACTAGATCTAAGGGAAAGTGACACTATAAAGGTTGTGATGATTAGCTTTTTTTAAAAAAAAATCATTCTCTTTCCCTTTGACAGTTGATAGCCGAAAGTGATGGCTGAAAGAAAAGAGATGTCTATAAAATGTCACATAACAAATTGTGTGACAAATTGCAGAGTGATAACATCCTGATGGCAGCCTACTCCTGCTTAATTCAATAAGGGAGAGTGCCTCCGATTTCCCACCTCGTACTGAGAAGCACACATTTCTATTTTGAGGAGAAAAGCTTTGATCTTTTTAAAGAACCATTTTTAAAAATTTTATGCTTTGCTAAGTTTCTCACTGCTTTTAATTTCAAAATCTTCCATTTTGATTTGTATATATTGAAATATAAAAATCATCTGATATCAAAAGAATTATGTAATCTAGTCTAGTCTTGCATGTCTCATACTTAGACATTAAGTAAAGCCAAGTATCAAAGGCTCTGCTAGGGATTGAGATCAATCAACTCATTTTTAGGGTTAGACATTTGAGGATAAGACAAATGGATGCCCCAAGCAGATACTCAAAAGTAGTTCATCTCTCCTGACTTTTAGCAAATAATAGGCATCCTCCTTTAAGGAATCTTAAAACATTATTTGAAATCAAGATCTTGGCCAGGTGCAGTGACTCATGCCTGTAATCCCAGCACTTTGGGAGACCAAAGCAGGAGGATCACTTGAGGTCAGGAGTTCGAGATCAGCCTGGCCAACATGGCCATAGAGACCCCCATCTCTATTAAAAATCAAAAATTAGCCTAGCATGGTGGCACATGCCTGTAGTCCCAGCTACTTGGGAGGCTGAGGCAGGAGAATGTCTTGAACCCGGGAGGTGGAGGTTGCAGTGAGCCGAAGGCTGCAGTGAGCCGAGATCGCGCCATTGCACTCCAGCCTGGGCGGCAGAGCAAGACTCCATCTTGACAAAGCAAAACAAAACAACAAACAAACAAACAAAAAAACAACAAAAGAAATCAAGATCTTTCCCTTTAAAATATTATAATATCCTGCTTAATTAAGTGCTGAATCATATGAGGCAGGAGTTAGGGGTTAAGGAAAAGAACAAAATATGAGAAGACAGTGTGGTAGAAGGCAAAACTGTTTGATGAATAAAATAAGAACTGTTAACATAGAACTGTATGTTTCTTCTTCTAGGACTAGTAGGAAAACAGTGGTTGCTATGACAAGGATTCCTTTTGCCCAATCACAGCACAAATCCAAACGAAAGTGTTAATCAGGTCTGCTCACCCCAGAGCATCTCAGACCTTCTTGGTCTAAGCCTAGACCAACAGCTATTGATATATTTTTTTTCTGAAAACCTTAGAATTTCCAGTTAATAAGTATATTTATTTTAAGTTATTTTCATGGTAATGTTACATTGTGAAACTATTGTGGTTAAATAAGCCTGCTTATTGTTAATTCACTATTTTTAAAAAGCCACACTTTTCTTCTGATTGAATGCACCTGTTTCCTGAACACCTGAAACAACATTTCCGTACCTTAGCAATGTCAAAGTTTGTCAGAATTTTTGACAGAATATACTGTCAGAATTATTACCAATTCATGTTTATATGTGTCTCAGATCTGCAATGGTGAAATCCCACTCGCTATGTGGAATTTAAATCTTGGGGCGGGGGGAAAATTTGCTCTAATTTGATCTTATAGTCTTAAAATTTAAGTAATACATTACTTACAAAATTTATCCAGAATGAAATGTACCTTTTTTTTTTTTTTTTTTGAGACAGGGTCTCACTCTGTTGGCCAGGGTGGAGTACAGTGGTGCAATCTTGGCTCACTGCAGCCTCCACCTCCCAGGTTCGAGCAATTCTCCCGCCTCAGCCTCCCGAGTAGCTGAGATTACAGATGTGTGCCATCATGCCCGGCTAATTGTAGTATTTTTAGTAGAGATGGGGTTTCACCATGTTGGCCATGCTGGTCTCGAACTCTTAACCTCAGGTAATCTGCCCGCCTTGGTCTCCCAAAGTGCTGGAATTACAGGTGTGAGCTTCCACGCCTGGTCAAAATGTATCTTAAATTGCACATCTTAAGACAGTTTGATTCATTTTAGAAAATTTGAGTGAGAAAATAATAAGTTATTTACTCCTGACATCAGAAATGTATTATTATTTATATACTGCTGCTCCTTTGTTTTTCAGAAATTTGAGAAAATTCCTTATGTTTCTCTATGTACTAAATGTACAAGTGTTAAGCTGAATCATAGGTGAATAAAAGGTTTTATTCACACAATTTGAGGAGTACCCTTTTCCGACTGTGTCTCCCACAGTTTTATTTTAGGGAAAACAAAGTGGTGTGCATATTGATTCTACAGAAGGCACACACATGAGAGGGGGGTAGGTAATAAGTAGAAAGATGACCTTGACAGGCTGAATTAAATTTGGCTAAACTAAATTTCATGATTAGGTTGAACAGACTGGCTTTTCAAAAATTTATATGGAATAAGTCTAAGGGCTTTAATGCAATTGTTGAAAAATATAATTAAATCAATGTCTAAATGAACGGTGGTTGCATGAATCAAAGAAGATTGGGCTATGGCTGCCTCACTTTTAAAGTGTCCACATGTGTCTGTGCGTGAGTCAGGTTGGCATGAACTTGAGTCTCTAGGCAGGTTTGGAGGCTGTGCTTGGGGAGGCAGGGTGGGTCACAGAACAATATGGTAGAGACACTATGGGGAGTTTCCAGGTGACTACCAGCAGCAACAGGAAAAGTTATTGACATGTACTTGAGGTTTATTTTTTCTTTCACCTCATGGAACTCATCCCAGTGGCCCTTAGGGTTAATACTCTCAAATATACCAAATTCGTACTTTGAATTGACAAGAAGATGCAGGAATAACAGTTGCAGCTAGAAGCTTCAATATTCCCTCAAGATGTACCCTGAATGTAAGAAACATGATCTCCAAATGAGACTGTTTCTCAAAGCTGGGTTTTTAACCATCTGGTTCACAACTGCCATCAGAAAGAATGAAAACAAGTCCATCCTAGAGATCAGGGGTTTAAGACTTCAGAATTGTACAACAAAATGGGATGTGGTATCTGTTGCCCTTTTGTTCAGCAAAATGCCAGCCGAGATGACCTCACTTTTAGTTCTCACCCCACACACGTGTTCCCAGCATTCTTGATTTTTCATACCTAATATAGTCCTTCATGCCCTGCCACTATTTAAAGCTAAAACTTTCACTCAATCCACCAAAAATAGGCAAGAAAAACAACACACAAATACAAATTTATACTCCACAGTTATACAGTGGAGAACAGTGAAACTTATTTGAACATAGTTTTTGTTGTTTCATAATACCCTAACTTATTTGACCTAGTGGCTAAACGTAGAAATGATCAGAACACCTTTTAAGATTGTTAGTTGCCATATTTTAACATATGTAGTGAAACCCTACTTAATCTGATCTTCAGTAGTCATTTCTTTCCCTTTTATCTACAGAAACAAACTCTCAACACTCATTCTTTTATCTTGGACCTTTGCCGCTCTTGGAAAAGCAGAAACATTTCCTTTGACTTCCCAACTACACGAACTCTTTCAGGACAGCCTGGTGTTAGCTCCAGGGTAGGCTGCCAATGACGCTCAGGGCCATGGATCACCTGACAGGTCCATCCTGGGCCTCTTGTTCACACCGACTCTACCCTGGCACTCAGCCTGCTCTCCTTCAGGTCCACAGGTAGAGAATGTCTGCGTGGACATCTTCATGGATGGAGATACCCACTGACTTCTGATCTGACACCTACTGACTTCATTTCCATTCCTCCTTTTATAATGGAGAGTAAAAGCACTTTGTCATCTGTGCTGCAGCATTTGGTAAAGGAAACCCAGAACCCATGTTGGGACCACATGCAGTTACATTGATTCTAGTTAATTATGTTTGAGAGGAGTGATCACTTTTCTATAGTACATAGAAAATGTTAACATGAACTATTATTATTGGGATGTTGGCTGTCTGCCGTTCCTAAGACAGAGCAGAGGGTAAGAAAATGTCATGCATGTTGGGAGAGGGCAAACAATAATGGATGGGCCAAAAAGTTGGCAGATTTCTTTCTTTTCGTTTTTTTTTAATAGATGGAGTCTTGCTCTGTTGCCAGGCTGGAGTGCAGTAGTGTGATCTCAGCTCACTGCAACCTCCGTCTCCCAGGTTCAAATGATTCTCTTGCCTCAGCCTCCCGAGTAGCTGAAACCCCTCCTGAGAGATGGGGTTTCACCATGTTGGCCAGGATGGTCTGGATCTCCTGACCTCGTGATTCACCTGCCTCAGCCTCCCAAAGTGCTAGGATTACCGGTGTGAGCCACTGTGCCCGGCCATAAATTTCTTTTTTGTAGGAGAAGCAACTGTAGAAATATATATCTGCATACCTTGTCTAAGTCAATGTGTTGCTATAAAGGAATACCTGAGGCTGGGTAATTTATAAAGAAAAGAGCGTTATTTGGCTCTCGGTTCTGCAGGCTGCATGGGACACATGGCACCGACATCTGCCTGGCTTCCGGAGGGGCCTCATGGTGCTTCCACTCCTGGTGGAGGGGAGAAGGTGAAAGGGAGCCAGCGTGCAGAGCTCACATGGTGAGAGCAGAAGCAAGAGAGAGTGGGAGGGTACCAGGCTCTTTTCAACAATCAGCTCTCGAGGGAACTCCCCCGGGAATGAATAGAGCAAGAACTCACTCACTCTCCCTCCGCCAGGGAGGACATTAATCTATTCATGAAGGATCTGGTCCCAAGACTCAAACACCTCCCATTAGGCCCCATCTCCAACTGGGGATTGAATTTCAACATGAGATTTGGAGGAATCAAATATCCAGACCATAGCACACATCAATAGCTAGGAGGTGGCAGAGTCAGCGTTCGACAACCTATGTTTTAGGGAATTTCCAGGTGTGTGCTCTTAACATTACCTTTTTTTTTTATTGTACTAAAGTGGGTGTCAGTATTAAGCCTTGTGTGGAAAGGTATGCTTGGGCAAATCACCTCACTTTGATGAACCTGAGTTTTAAAGTTTATAACATGAAAGACTTGATTAAAAAAAAAAAAAAAAGCACATAAGGGCCTTTTATGGTTTGAAATTTTGCTAAATCTAGGAAAGGTATATTCAGCCAACAAACATTTATTGAACTTTAATGTGCAAACCACTATGCCATTATGTGGATTGTATGCCATATGTATGATTGTACATATCAAGCAGAAACTCACTGCAAGCCAATATTTAATGACTCATTCACATACTAAAATTCCGAAAAAGGTGATGATTAAAGACCTGTGTTTCCAATAGCATCATGATGAGATGAGCTACACATTAACACATGTCCAAGCCAACATCCAAGGCTGTCTCCCTCTTTGTTGTCTAGTTTACTTAACTCCAGATATGACATCTAGAGAATTGTTTATATATTACACGTCTTTCTGTATTATCTCCAGTGTCCTACCCTTGAGCTTCTCAATTTTAGAATTTGATTGTTCCTAAAATAGAATCCATTTTATAAATCTGCACCAGAACAAACAGACAGAACTTCAGTCCATCAATTTTCATTAATTTTTAAAGCTTTTTTCATGAGTAGTTGTAGGAACATTGGAGGTAACAAGAATCATTGATTTTTTTTTTATTCTGTTAGGATTTACAGTAGAGGAGAACTTCAAAACAGATATCTCAGTCACGGAGGCAGCTTGGCGTTCCAAATATTACGTTTTAGAATAGCTCCTATTTTAAAGAGTAAAAGTCTATTGGCTTTTGAAGAAACAAAAGACTAAAAGATCTAAGCAGATTGTATTCCTAGCCAATATTCTCATCACATTTTTCTTACTGGCTGAATCAGTCATGCTGTAACTTGCTAAATGACAATAGCGTGGGAAGTACAATGACATTTTGACTTATTTTCATGTGGATGGTTGCTGTCCTGTGCATTGATTACTGTTGAGAAATGTTGGCCTCAGGCTCACAAACAATTACCAAAGTCTTACGACCCACAAAAACTTTAATCAACCTGTTCCCATGTTCAGAAGTTTTGAAATTAGAATGCTTACTTCACATAAATTATGATTTAATATTATGGCTATTTGTAAGGCTACTATGTGATAAATGTATCATTAACTTCAGATGATTAAGAAAAGCAATCTGAATTAGGGAGAAGTGTGAGTTATAAAGTGCTTGTGAAGAAACAATTTATTTTTCTTCAAAAATACAGATTAACTCTAGGTCCAGCCAGTAACAGCTAAATGAATCCTGCAGGGTCCTAGTTTAATGAACACATAAGAATGATTTGTACTTCTAACATCCATTTATATGGAATGAATCCTTCTAAAAAGGTTTATTTTGTGTAGTATAATTTTTTAAAGCTAGCACTTTGCCTAAGACTATAGCTTTTAATGTCATCAAAAGTAAAGACAGCCTAGACTCTCACTGAATTACCTCGATTTCTAAATTGGTATGTCTAAGTTATGATTCAGACATAATTCATATTTAGTTCCCATTTCATGTTGGGGTCATGATACTCCCTTCTCCCCAAACCTCACCCCATTTTTCCAATATTCTTCACCTCAGAGAATGCTATCATTCACTCATTATTATTATTTTATTTTATTTATTTTTTTGAAACAGAGTCTCACTCTGTCGCCCAGGCTGGAGTGCAGTGGCGTGATCTCAGCTCACTGCAACCTCCACCTCCCAGGTTCAAGCCATTCTCCTGCTTCAGCCTCCTGAGTACCTGGGATCGCAGGTATGCACCATCACACCTGGCTAATTTTTGTACCTTTAGTAGAGATGGGGTTTCGCCATGTTGGCTAGGCTGGTCTCGAGCTCCTGACCTCAGGTGATCCACCTGCCTTGGCCTCCCAAAATGCTGGGACTACAGGTGTGAGCCACCACACCACCAGACCCATTCATTCATTATTCAATTCATTACTCAAAAGTTTGAGAGCCCATTCTACTCCACGAATTACCCTGGATGTTCCCTATCCCTCAACTCTCCATGTTTTGAGAAATAAGACAAGAAACATTCAGCTCTGGGAAGGGCAGCATGCTTCTATCTCAGTCCCACAGTTCATTTGCCCAAGGGACTTGGGCATGAAAGATAAGCATTTCTAGTCCTTTTGATTTTGCCTAGGTCAGATATAGGTTAGGCATAGGTTAACACACAGAGTGGGCAGATGGCAGTCTCTGACCAGCTTATGTGGTGCAGGAGTTACACTGTTGCTTCATGTTCCCATGACAGCAATGAATCTGAAATGGATGATGATGTTCCAGTGTCACACAGGTAGGTGAGAGAAAAAGCAGTGTGTGTATGCACATGTGCACACACACAAACATGCGTGCACATACACACATACACAGGCACACACATGCACAGGCACATACATGCACAGGCACACGTACACATGCTGTCTGTGTTCCCTACCCAGTTGTCTCAAAGGTCACGAGTTTGTGGATTTTATCTTCCTAGTTCAGTACAGGACTACCCAGAAACTGGTCAATATTAAAGCCTCAAAGAAATCATAGTATCACTTTTGTCCAGATTTTATTTTCCAATCCTCTCTTTGTTTGATCAAAAATATTTTAGGAATACATTCTTTCAGATGGATTATGTAAACACTGGACCTGTTCATTAAAAAAATTCCTTAAAGTTTAATATTGATATGTTCTATACACAAACACAAATGGGGATTTTCTGTTTTTTCACTGCTATACGCTCAGCCTCTAACGATAACGTAAATAATAACGTATTATTTACCCAGTAAATATTTATAGAAAGAAGACGTTCTCATTTACAGACATGACGGAATGACTCCCATCATGAAGTACTTTGTCAGGGAGAGTTAGACAAAGGGGCTTGAGGATTCCCCTCGTTTACCATTACAGTCCACCCCTTGGCTCTTCTAGTCTATTGAGGGCGAGTTCCTATTGGACATCTGGAATGTAATGGTGTCCCTAGACACCAGTTTACATTGTCTTCCGGCATATGTCACTTGAGGAATCTCTAGATGATTTAGAGGTATCAGGATAACAAATCCACACTCATTCCTGAAAATCCCTGGCAAATGGCAAAGATAATTGAGCTGGTATTTTGGCAACTGGCAGGATGATTTTGTTTGAAGTCTGAAGTATATTTTAAGAAGTTATTTACGTTTCCTGAATACCAACAGTATCATGAAAATGCTATGCTTGCACTGATTTAATCAATTCTAAATCACCAATTTATATCATATATTTTAAACAAAAGCATTTTTACCATTGAACCCTAAACACTAATGTGACTTGTGATTTTGTTTTTCGAAGAGAAGACTAATACAAATATTTATTTTAGAAAAATTCTCAGTACATGGGCTGTTTGTATATATCTTACCACTCCATATCCCCACCAAAATCAGATCCACAAACAGCAAGCAAGCAAACCCCTGACTCTTTTATCTATTAGTTAGTTGCAATATAACCTAAGTGATATTGACCGTAGCAATGGAGAATGATTATTGTTACTTTGGGGGTTGTGTCTCAAGTGTACATAGATGGATAAACCATAATCCTTGGTGCATGACAAAGTCACGTACATCCCCCTCCCTCCTTTCCTTCCTTCTGTCGCTAAACATCTACAGACCAACCATCTAAAGCCAAAGATAGCCCTTCGTAAGAACCTGTGTCAATCCAGATGACTTGTGCTGTTATACCATCCCTCACCTTCATGCATTTGAGTAACCATCATTCTGAATTCCATGCTTATCATTCTCTTCCTTTCCTATTCATATGATTTCATTGTATTTATATGTCTTCTAAAAGCACATTTATTTTAGTTGTTTTAATCTTTATAATGATGTCATGCTGCATATAATTGTATTGCTAAGATTCATCTATATTGTTGGTTATTCCTGTAGTGTGTTCACTTTGTCTCCTACATAATATTTAATTTTGTGAAAATACCACATTTTGTACATCCACGTTTTGTTCAGGGGCATTTGGGTCGCTTCTAGATTTCTGCTATTTTGGAGAGTTCTGTCATAAACACGTATGTACATATTTCTTAATGCTTTGCTTGTTAATTAACTGCTTGGCAGACAATTTAAATGATGTAGCTCCTACTTAAAAGTATTTTCTATGTGCCAAAAACTGTTCTAAGAATATTTACAGATATTACATATATATTAATGACATGTGTGTTACATATATGTTACGTATTACACATACATTAATTGACTTGAGCCTCACAACAACCAAACAAGTTAAATACTATTGTTATCTTATTTTACTGCAAAGAAATGCCAAACCACAGGGAAGTTACAAGGTCACACACCTATTAAGTAGTGAGTGAAGCTTGGGAATCCAGGCAGTTTGGCTTCAGAGTTTTTGTACTATACTGTCTTTCTTGGATCTAAGGACATAAAGGATGGCAACAGTTTATAACACAAAACTTAGTTATTGACCAAAATTTGAGTGTGAGTCTGTCATAATCGGGATTAATCAAGGTACAGTACACCCTGCAATGAGCAATACTGGCAATGCTCATGTATACTATAATTACTCAAAAACAAATTTGATACAAACGTCTTTATTTTTTTATCGTGGGTATAAGGCACATAAATTTATTTCAACAGGACAGCTGTTGCTTTTGATGCTTGTTCTCACAATTCCGTGGTGATAGTTGTATTTGTTTGTTCTCATGCTCCTAATAAAGACATATCCAAGACTGGGTAATTTATAAAGGAAAGAGATTTAATTGACTCACAGTTCCACATAGCTGTGGAGAGCTCACAATCATGGCAGAAGGCAAAGGGCATCTTACACAACAGCAGGCTACAGAGCTTGTGCAGGGGAATTCCCACTTATAAAACCATCAGATCTCATGAGACTTATTCACTATCACAAGAACAGCACGAGAAAGACCCACACCATGATTCAATTACCTCCCACCGGGTCCCTCCCAGGACACGTGGGAATTATGGGAGCTACAATTCAAGATGAGATTTGGGTGGGGACACAGTCAGACCATTTCAGTATTTCTCTGTGTTTCTCACAAACATCCCTGAGCACTTTATTCTTATCACCCACCATAGGATGGTCAGGTCCATCTTTCTTCCCCTTTAAGGAGCCCAGGCTTCTCCTAGGCTTCACTGTTAAGGGCACAGTGGGTTCTGGGTGACCCTCATAAAATCAGATCATGAATTTAAGGCAGAGCTGACTTGGGCTCTCACTCTTCAGAGGAGAGATTCTTAGATGATGAACAAAAATTCTCCTTAGTCAGAAAAGCAGCATCCTCAACAATGTATGGAATTGTGGCAAACATATGAAGCATGTCATTCCTTAAGTTTATATCTGTCACTATGTAATAACCTATGATAAATAAATGTGGTCAAGAAACTACTGTCACAGATACATGTAATAGATAAAGACAGGGAGCACAACCGGCTTTTGTTTAACTTTGCAAGGATCAAAACCGTCATCAGAACCACCCTTTGTGTCTTCATCAATTTTTTGTTCATCCTGATTCTGAATGTTTAGTCTCAAGAGGAATTATGAGCCATCAGATTGGATGAGTCATCTTTTAGTTATAATCACAGGAACATTCAAAAATGAAATAACTTTGTTCAGCTGGATGAACCTTATAAAAAGTAAATGACTTCATATACATTTGGCATGAGGCTAATGAGCTATTTTTAGTTTTTCCTGGAATTATCTTACCCATTCTTTCCACCCTCCACGATGCCTGCTTCCATGGTCTCCCTTCTCGGTGCTTTCTTGGTCATGCCAATCAAAAGGAAAGGGGGAATAAACATGTGGTTTTGATAACCTTCAAATCACTAAGGCAAGGGGGAAAAGGCCCACAAAAGGTGGGTCTGAAAAGTGAGCAACTTTCCAAGATCCAAATAAAGTGTTTTCTAGACAGTTTAATGTTATTTTTATCATGACTTTTCTAATCTACTACTATCTTTTAAAATCTGCATTAGAATATTATTTCTGGATCTCCAATCTTTATATCTATTTTTATGTGGGTCTGAATATATATGTCTCTCAAAAAATCGCAATTCAGTTCTTGAGAACCAGAGAGCTCTTCAACCTTTTCTCTTTTTTTTGAGACAGAGTCTCACTCAGTCGCCCAGGTTGGAATGCAGTGGTGGGATCTCTGCTCACTGCAACCTCTGCCTTCCAGGTTCAAGCAATTCTCCCTGCCTCAACCTCCCAGGTAGCTGGGATTACAGGCATGTGCCACCATGCCCAGCTAATTTTTGTATTTTTTAGTAGGGATGGGGTTTTGCCATGTTGGCCAGGCTGGTTTTGAACTCCTGACTTCAGGTGATTCGCCTGCCTGGGCCTCCCAAAGTGTTGGGATTACGGGTGTGAGTCACTGCGCCTGGCCCAATCTGTTTTTTTTTTTTTTTTTTTTTTTTTTTCAAATAAAAGGAAACTAAAATTACAATAAAGAAACTTACATTTTGTTGACACTAAATGGCAGGTTTCATACAAAGACTAATCATTTTTATTAGGGTAGGAATAATTATTGGTGAGTTTTTCTGCCAATTTTCCAAGTGTTGGTAATGCATGTTGTTACTTTTTAAATGTTTTTGTTACTTTTAAAATGAAATGAAAAAGACATCTAAATTATAGCATACATGTCTACCCCTACATTTAAAACAATACATTCCGATGATAAGGCAGAAAAATTAACCCACCCTTCCCTAACACAAACTTCCCTTTAATGTCTGTGGCCATCTGTAAATCCTGTCCTCTGTTACCAAACTCCACTCATTTGCTTTTCGAAGTTGAGTTTAAGATCCTCCCAACTCCTCGCCTGCCCCGTCACCCACATCTCTGCATTACTGTAGGCTCACCGCATGTGCCCTTCATCTGACGTTGAATCCTAGGCTCCCTTACAACATTTCTGATGCCACTGCCATTTCATTTAACTTTTTATATGCATTGCCTTTTTTTTTTTTTTTAAAGACTAGTCAAGTGCATTAGTGAGAAGGGAGAAAGAGTAGAAGAAAGAGTTCAGCTGTAATTGACTGAGGTAACTAACTCACTCTGCGGACCAGCCTGCATTGCCTTTCTAGCTACACTGTTAAGTATGTTAAGGAGAGGGACAAAGTCGCTTGAAGTTTTTGGCCTCCGTCTCCTCATCTGTAAAATGAGGGGAACCAGGCCTCCGAATGTTGTTAATCCAACACCTATAACTCTTTTTCCCAAGACTGAAGATCCCTAGTAATATTTCAGATTTGCTTTCACTCAGTGTTCCCTGACTCAGAGATCTCAAACCCTAAGGGAGATGCAGAGTGGCCTTCAGTCTTGACGCCTGGGAGCTGTGGATGCCTCGTCTTGCCACATAAAATAACAGCATGCTAGTGGCCAAAAGGCATGAGGTGTTCAAACTTATTCAAAGCGTTCAAACTTTTTACTTACATGATTCTTTAAAATGAGGCAAAAGGGAATTGTTCTGTTGTCAATCGACTGTGTCTGAGTTCTTAGGATTTAAATTAGATCTACATTCCACCCAAATCTTGAAGATGGAATGAACGTGTTTTCCTCTATATTTACCACTCAAGTTTTTCTTTCCTACATGCTGACTGTGTCATGGTCATGAGATTCTAGCACTGAAGGGGTTTTGGTTTTTGCCTTTGTTCTCTGTGTGAGTTACACAGTTGCTTTTGTGCTGAAGGAGTGAGCTCCTGTCTCATCAGTTTCAGAAGTTGAGTGATGGATTCGTTGTGGCTGCTGATGGTAACAGTGGGCACTGGCCAGCCTGTTGCTCACACAGCACGGGAGGTGAGCTGGCACAGGGCCAATGGAGAGGTGGTGCTGTCTGATGAGCTTAGGGAAACTGGGTAAACAATGATGTGGTCTCACAGATGCAAACTGAGTCACATTCCTATCAGGAAACTGCAAATAAATAGGTGTGCAAAACATAACAAGGATCCTATTCATCAGATATTTGGAATAACTTTATTTTATTTTTTATTTTTTTAGAGACAGGGTCTTGCTCTGTTGCCCAGGCTGGAGTGCCGTGGTATGATTATGGCTCACTGCAGTCTTGACTGCCTAGGTTCAAGCCACCTCAGCCTCTTGAGTAGCTGGGAGTACAGATATGCACCATCACACTCAGCACATTTTTTCATTTTTCTGGTAGAGCTGGGGTTTTACTTTGTTGCCTGGGCTGGTCTTGAACTCCTGGTCTCCCATCTCAGCCTCTCCCATCTCATCCTCCCATCTCAGCCTCTCCCATCTCATCCTCCCATCTCAGCCTCTCAAAATGCTGGGATGACAGGCCTGAGCCACTGTGCCTGGCCCTGACATAAGACTCTTAAGCAGGCCATTTTCTAACAAATTTCATGCATTCTACAATTAAACAACAGAGTAATTATGTGACAGATCTAGACAACTTTTTCATACAGATATTTATTTTCCCAAGTTCAACCAGGGCTAGAGTGGTTTGTAGAAATGTGGAGGTCTAACCAATGCTTCAGTTCACATGGTCTCTTGCTGTACAGCATCAGCCAAGTGAGTTCTAAGTGTCAAAGTGCCCACAAAAATTGCAGTGGAAGTGAAGCAGATCTTTGGTGTCTAAGAGATTTTTTATTGTGTATTCACTTCCCGTCATCTTTTTGCACTATTTTCTGTCTGAAAGCAATCTGTTCTACATCCCACCTCATCCAAATTCCCAACGTATGTTGGGGTTTAGGCAATAATATTTGAGGCAATCGTAGAGTAATGTACAAATGTGTTCGAATGAGGGGCTGTTTAACCTCCTTTAGAGCTATTTGAAGATTCAGAAATGTACTTCTCACGCCCTGGTCTGTGTTTAAAAGGCCAGACTTGGTATATCGGCTGCCTATTCAGCACACGTGCAAGCTGTCCAACAGCACCCTCAGCTGACCATGCTCCCCGCCACCTACCCTCTCCTCTGATGGAGTTTCGGTTTCCTATAAAGAGCATCACCATTTTGCTTACCCAGCCCCAAAACACTGACATCATATCGACTCATAACTCCATCTACTATCCTCACGTTGGAGCAGATCCTACTGATACGAACAGAAACCACAGAAATTCTAGGCAGAAAAGGGTGAGTCCCCAGGGAAAACCCACCCTCAAGCTGAAAAGCCTGAAACCACGGCCCAAAGTGAGAACTTGTATCCCTCTTTTCCCGCTCAAATGTTGCCTTTCCCAAACTACCCCTGCCTCACCCCATCCTGTGCCTGTAAAAACCCCAGACTTAGCTGGTAGGTGGGACTACAGAAGAATGTCAGAGAGAAGCAGCCTGACTTCAGAGGGACAGCTTGACGGCGTAACTCTGGAGAAGAATCCAGCCAGAGACAGCGGGATTCAAGGGGAAGATTACCTAGCTGCCCTGTCCCCTTTTCAGCTCCCCTTCCTGCTGAGAGCCACTTTCATCGGCAATAAAATCCCCCACACTTATCATCCTTCAATTTGTTCATGCAACCTCGTTTTTCCTGGATGCCAGACAAGAGCTCAGGAGCCACCAGTGCAAATACAAAAGGCTGTCACCCTGGCCTTTGCCCTCGCTGGCAGAGGGCAGCTGCCTCACGCGAAAAGGCAGAGGGCCCACTAAGCTGTTAGCACTTAAGCCGTTCGTGGACAGCAGAGTTAAAACAGCACTGTAAGAGCTAGAACAGCACTGTACACACCCGCTGGGGCTTTGGGAGTCGCAGGCACCCCCACCTGGACGCTCCCACGGGGCCTGCATGGAGTTCGCACCTGCCAGTGCCAAAGCGGCTAGCTGGTGCCCTCCCTCCTGTGAGGAGTTGAGAGGGGCAGGCTGAGTAAACGAGGCACCCCTGCCGCAGGTCCCGTGAAGCGGTCAGGGAACTATCCTGCATCACTACTATCTCTTTGAAATCTCTCCAGAACCCAAACACTTATCACCTTCCGTTTCACCACCTAACACCTTAGTCTACTTTTCCAGTAACCTATGGTTGTTCTCCCTTCCTCCACTGACATCACCTGCGTTCCACTGTTCCCAAAGTATCCAGAGTGATGCTCGAACATCTGAGAGACATCAGGCATTCTCCCATTCAAAGCCCTCCAGCCACCTCCCGTCTCCCCTCCTTTGTCGGCGGGCAGCATCCTCTGTGTCTTGGGCCCTCACTGCATCTCTAGCTAATGGCTACCACTCTTCCTCTTTGTGCTCCAGGCTCGCTGGCCACCTCACTGAGCCTTGGACACTCCAAGCCCACACTGTCCTCTCGCTGGAGCCCCAGGTCTCTCCTTGAGTTCTTCAGATTTATGCTCCAACACCACTGTATCAGAGTCCTTTCCTAACTGACCCATATAAAATGCAGTCCTCCATGTTTCCTTTGTCTTTTAAAAGATTTTCTGCAGAACACTTCTTATCACCTCTCATCTTACATGTTTGCTTTTCATCTCTTTCCCACCATAAGGATTAGCTCAGAAGAGCAGAGACTTTCATCGGGGGAATGTGATTCAGAGGCAGGAAATTTAATCATGGGGTGGAACCTGTAAGGATGTTCAGTCCACGTACTGGCATCATGTAGCTCTGCACAGGGTAGTTGGGGAAGGGATGAGTATTACAAATTGCTGAAAACAATATGTACTTTTTTCCTTTCGCAAATGCAAAGAGGTAGTCAGCTTCATCACTTAGGCAACTACAGAAACATTGCTGCTGTGGAAAAGGGTGCAAGAGGAAGTCAGAATGAAACAAGTCAGTGCTTTATAATTTGGTCAACAGAAACTGTAATCATTACTATCATTTAATCATTACTATCATTTAGTTTCCCACTGTCATGATATCACAGCCTGGTACACATTAATATTGCCATATGTTCATAGTGCACACCATTATTTGCCTTTGCTGTTTAGTGTGAAACTAGACAAACATCACAACGTGACTTTGGACTCTGATCATTAGCATTGATTTCAAACAGTGCTGAGGCAATTCCGTGAAATTTGGAATCACCACCACTACACATGATCTTAAATTTCAATTCTAGAAATGGGATGGAACAGCCACTCACCTATCCTTAAGTATAATGAAAAAATTACTTTCCTGGTGATAACATAACCTTCAGTATTTAAGTGGATATATGGTTGATTTTCTATCTTACATTTAATTTCCTTGGGTTTTGTTAAAATTATGAATGATGAGGCATTGCTTTATCAAAATAATACATTCTCATTTTAACAGATTTTCTTCCACTTTTCTAAAGGAGTATCTTGAATAATGGGAGGAGTCAGCAGGCTGGAGTGCAGGATATTTTGCAGCAGTGTCTTGCTTTGAGCTTCAGGTATTACCATTGCTCCCTCGGCCAGCCTCTGACCCTATCCTTGGACTATACCAGGTTTATATATTGAGTTTCTTGAATACACTTAGGTGGCATCAAGTAGAATAATGGCAGATGTAATGTTTATATAACTTTACTTAAATTTACTTTCGGGTTTTTTTTTTTTTTTTTTCACCTCATCAACACACAAAACCTGTAACCTAAAATTTGTGCAGAAATGTGTTTCACAACAGCAACTAAGTATATGGGTGTATTAATCTGTTCTCATACTGCTAATAAAGACATACCTGAGACTGGGTGATTTATAAAGGAAAGAAGTTTAATGGACATACAGCTCCACATGGCTGGGGAGGCCTCACAATCATGGCAGAAGGCAAAGGAGGAGCAAAGGCAGGTCTTCCATGGCAGCAGACAAGAGAGCATGTGCAGGGGAACTCCCCTTTATAAAACCATCAGCTCTAGTAGATGTTTTCACTACCATGAGAAGAGTTTGAGGGAAACCATCCCCATGATTCGATTTTCTCCACCTGGCCCCACCCTTGACACATGGGGATTATTAAAATTCAAGGCGAGATTTGGGTGGGGACACAGCCAACCCGCATCAGCAGGCTTGCTACCTAAACCTCTCACACCACTTAAAGGTTTAACTTACCTTCAGAATACGTGAGACTATAAAGAAATAAGGAATTGTGTTTTGGGTTATAAGTTAAAGGCTTGTAAATCATTTTTTAAAAAACTACTACGGCATTTTTCACAACAGATTTTCTTAAAATATCAACATTTTCTCATAAATGTCCATGAATTTGTTTGCAAAGAATAAATTTACTTAATCATCAGCTTTTTTCTGCTTTTGGATAGCGTTACTAAATAAGTTGTCTAAACTGAAAGAGTGATGTTAAGAGTAAAAGTAGAAGTCATCAGTATTTATGCTGACCTAACATGCATAAAATGGGATTATGCCAGGCAATAAGGCAAAAAAGAGATGATGTAACAAAATTCCTTCTATTTTGATATTAATTTATCTCCAGCAATTTACAGCTTTTCTCTCCAAGAAACCCCTCTCCTGTACCCCAACGAGATAGTAAAGTTGAGAAAAGGCCTATAAAAAGGTCAAAGGAACAGACATAAAATAAAAAATAAAATAAATATTTAGCTTAAAACATAATAAAAAATAATTTAGCCTAGAATAATTAAGACTAAGGAAAAATGCAACTGAAAATTAAAGATCAGAAAAAAACTGGAAAAGTTAACTCTATTTTTCCCTAAGCCCTAACTTGCCATGATTAAAATACACTCCGTTGTATTTCAGAATTGTTTTTGATAGAAATAGATTAAAAAGTATTTTATGAAGTGAGTAGAACATTTCTGGAGCTCAACAACTTGAAATACAACAGATCAATGTAGACAGAACCTAAATCCTTTAGAAGTATGCAGGAGTGACAGCTCCATCCATATTTTCCTCCCTCGACTACAAACAGCTTAAAGACAGAGGTCATAAATAAAAAGTGAAAACTATTAAATGCTCAATAGATAAATAATAAATCTTAAGTGCTTAATACATGTTGCTGGAACAGGTAACAGAATATTCTGAAAGGAAGTCTATTATTAACAGTCATGCCTACTGTGCCACGTCCTACAATGTGACCTCTGGAGAGAGATTAGAAGATCTTTTTCTACAGCAAGCCACACAGTCAGAGACCTAAGAGAAAGTAGCCCTCTTCTTCTAACAAATAGAAATAAACAGTTCCTGTATCATCAGAGGATTTCATAGAAAAAGTATTTTGTAACGAAGATTTGTGATCCTGATTATGGGCTACTTTTAGGAACTGCGGCATCACCTGCTGCTCGGCTTCCAGACAGAGATGGACGTGGTCTCCCATAACACCTGCTGCTGGGGCAGGCTGGTGAGGTGAGCAAGAGTGAAGATGCTGGGGCCAAGCCAGCTTTGTGAAAAGCCCATTCTACCATATCCAGATGGATCACTTCAGAAAGCGACTTGTCCTCTCTCTGAACCTGCCCACATTTCCTCCTCTAGAAACAGGGATAACAACGGTACCAACCTCCTGGGGTGGTTGAAGGACCCAGTGGATGAGTAGACACGAAGCACTTGGAAGTGGGTCTGGCATGTACTGCCAAAAATGTGACTCTTGCTGCTATTAAACAGGGAATGTTTCCTTGGCACTGACAGGTGTGACTAGCGGTTGAAACATTTCAGATACAGGTCCCCTTCTTGCCTTGGTCATTTGTTGAAATGAATTCATGAATCAGGTTTTCTCTTGTATAAATGAGTTTTTTTTTTTAAGGCATGTACTAAATCTTGGTTTGAAGGATGAATTCTTCTGGACTCACATTATTTCTTTACTTCACAGATGGCGGAGTAAAATCTGTGTTGATTGCACCTTCAGCTGGTGCTTTAGGCTCCAGGAGCAGCAGCCTCCTGAATTGAGTGGGAGCCAGTTCTGACTGACTGGTCTCACCAGCACACCAGACTGCGGGGGCGGGTCAGAGGCCCACGGGGAGGAAACATCAGTGGAGGGAGGACGCTGTGAGCAGTCCACCCCTGCATGACAGATGTCCCTTTATAGAAGAGAGGTGGGAAACAGACTTTGGCAAAGGGAAACAGCAGAGTAGCAAGATGATTTTGATTACTAGTGACATTTAATTGCAATTAGATTTTTAACCACAACAAAAAAGATGACAAAGCTTTTCCATGTCTTTTCCATAAAACTGTGTGAGCTTAGGACACTTTAGTGCTCATTCTTCTTGCAACATTACCCACCACAGTTTCACTGTATTGGAAGTATCTAAGAAGAGCTCGTGGCTAGCGTGGGAGCGCTGCCGCCTTCAAACCTAGAAGCGAGGTGCACCCACACCCAGCCACATCAGTGATTCCCTGGGAGTGACCTCCAGGGAGTTGCTAGGAGATGGCCGCTCTGTGTTTCCTTTGCATAACCCTGCCACTGTCAAAATGCCAAAAGGGCAGTGATGGCTGGACGTAACTTTTTCCTGTTACTTCCTGTGAGATATCATTTTGCACAAACAGAGGAGACTACGGGAGCCGCGGATATCTCCGTAGCAGAAAGATGGCAACTGTGATCTGAAGAAGGCCGGTATCCTCCAAGAGCGATCCTGTGTGCAACACGTATTATTTGCTTCATCAGATCGAATCGTATGTTTTAGTAATGTCTTAAAACGCTAGGTAGTTTTACACATAGGCATGGGGGGTGGCTTCTGGTTTAAAAGCAGGGCTTACACATATAGGTAGAAGCCACATGTGGTCAAAGGAGATAAAGTGCCACAAACTGAGGAGTGCAGTTAGCTGGGCACCCCAGATTGAGGTAAAGTAGAAAAAGACTAATCCTTCTGAGCCCAAGACATTTCACTATACCACACTATCTCCTGTATATGCAGTTATTAGATAGAGAATTATTTTTCCGTGACAGCCAATATCATGTAGGGCTTAAAAGTCACAACCTGGGTTTACAACACAACTTACTGCTTATTAGCCGCACCACCTGAGGTGAGTTACCTTCTCTCTCTGTATCTTGGTTTCTACAACTATAAAACCGAAATATGTAACAGTAAGTACTTGATAGGATCACTATGAGAATGGAATGAAATCATATATGTATGGCCGGGCACAGTGGCTCATGCCTGCAACCCCAGCACTTTGGAAGGCAGATCACCTGAGGTCAGGAGTTCAAGACCATCCTGGCCAACATGGTGAAACCCCATCTCTACTACAACTACAAAAATTAGCTGGGTGTGGTGGCAGGCACCTATAATTCCAGCTACTCGGGAGGCTGAGGCAGGAGAATTGCTTGAGCCTGGGAGACAGACACTGCAGGAAGTCAAGATCATGCCATTGCACTTCAGCCTGGGTGTCACGGTGTAACTCCGTCTCAAAGAAAAAAAAAGGAGAAGAAAATATGAAATATACTTAGAAAAATAGCTGGCACAGAACAAATGATTACAGGAATATGAGCTATCATTTTCATCATTATTATGAACAGCACAAACATTATTTCATTGTGCTCTGAATGCAGCTGAATAGTACTCAAGAGTTTCAGGATAAGTTGTATAAAATGACAAAAAGTGAGAAGGTCACCCATCTTGAGAAAAGACAAGTTTGTATAAATAGGGCAAACTACCGAAAGCAGGAGAAGTTCAAGGAAGCCAAGAGAAGCTGAGAAGGTTTTCGTAAATCTCATGTCTTGTTGGTTGCTGATCACCTCATTCTCCATCACAGGTGCACAGTTGGCGTACAGGCTACCTAGGGCTGGATACTGACGGGGCATATCCTGTGCACAAGGACACCTATGTTTACTCCACTTAGAAGTCTGAGGTTGTCCTGAATGTCAAGCAACAAAAAAATACACCTCTCTGGGAGAGCTGGGGGCATTCCAGATTCTGGTCATTAACTGGGTGAGTATCTTTAGGTATCATTCTACCTTTGGACTTCTGCTTCCTCATTTGCAAAGTCAGACAGTCAGACACTCAGGTAATGTTCTCTTAATCTCCACCTTAAAGAAAATACTGTTCTGATCTAGCTTTATAAGAGCAGTTGTGTGCTCTAATTTTCTTTGCAGGTTAGCTCTATGCAGACCTGTCATGTGGAAACCCGGAGTTATACATGAGAAACAGGTAAATGATTTATTTTTGCCCTGAAAATGAGTCACACTCTCCACAAACGGATTGTCAAATTCCATTAACTAACAAGTTTGCCCGGTAATTCTAAAATACCAGCTGGTTTTCAAAAAAATCGGTGTGCCTGTTCTCTACTGTATAAAGAAAGGTATGTGATAGCATCGTTAAATTGTATGTTTTAGAAACTACTCTGGCAAATAATTTTCTTAGAGAGAGGTTACCGAGAAAAGAGAAAAGAAAAATTTAGATTTTCTGGTTTGGAGAAGCAGCAAGTAAAAGTCACAGTTCTGGAACCAAAGCAAGAAAGCTCCTTGAAGAATGAGGTAATCAGACTTGCCCGTAGGGACTCTCAAACCAGCGTGAACTGTACACTGCAATTAATTATTAAATGTGATCAAGCTAGGTCAGGCTATACTAACAGAATTCAGGCACGTTTTTCTCTCCAGCATTTGGTTATCAGTTTTGTGACATATAGAGTAACAGTTATAAGGATCAGTTTCTGCAACTCCATCCCTCAACCTACTTTTTTATTGTAAATAGACTGAATGAGGAGAAAAGTCAAAGAGAAAAAGTGCTATGCTTCAAGAACATTTGTCTTGATATTTTAGTGACAAGCTTGATCAAATTAATTCTATTTGGCTCTGACTAGCTTAGCATGAGATGTTAGATTTTGGCTGCAAATGAGTAGCACTTGACAAGGTGAGAAATCTTCCTTCAGTTGTTGAAATCATCCAAGACGTGTTTCTAATCTACATTTTGAAAACAAAAGCCCTAGTATAATGCAACAGGAATTCTTCTTGCCTATATAACTGGATGCTGCTCTAGGCTCTTGCAGGATGGTTATTACACATGGCAGAGAAAGCTATGTGTCCTCTTGCACCCAATCCCTCTTCTTACTTTATAATTGAAGTTTCGGCTGAGCACATGGCTTTAGCCAGGCTAAGATTACATTTTTCAGTTTCCCTTGTTTTATCACCAAATTTTGACCACTGGGTGTGAGAGGAAACGCTGTGTGCATCCTCCAAGAGGCTGTGGCCTTAAAGGCAAGAGGCATCCTCTTTGCTTTTCCCCCTTCCCGCTGGCTGGAACGCAGAACTGACATCAGGAGCTGGGGCAGTCCTCTTGACCACTATGGGAAGCCATGTGTTTAGCGCTGAGAACTCTATATTCCTTCTAACTGTCTTGGGTTGAGTGACGTGTTGGCTATTGAACATATTTCTGGTGGCACTATAACCCAGTAGATCACACCCATGCAAATGCTTTCTCTTCGTTAGGTCACTTCACCTGCACCTCTTTCAAGACTGTATTTCCTTTCTGTGTCTCTCCCTCCCTCTCTTCTTCTCTCCCTTTCTTCCTTCTTTCCATGTATGTAAGAGATTGGCCTGGGCCGCCGGTACCCAGCTGCTCTGCCTTGTGACTCTACCTTATGTGAAAAATGTGCCAGGTGCCAGAAAACAGTTTGCAAATTATATTTTGGTTTTGAGACCTTGAGGATGCATTGACTGAATTCTGTGACAGGTATTTACATGATCATTTCAGAGAACGAATTGCAGTTTTTTTCACAGTGGAGGTACCGATAATTCACCCCTTGAAATGAGGCAGTGTGGGATGAGCAACCTTGAACCAGGAACTTAAAAGCTTAGATTCCAGCCACGGCTCCGACACATAACCACGTGACCGTAGGCACATCACTTTGTCTCCCTGAGCCTTGATCTTCTCACCTTTGCAGTGGGAATGATACTAAAGTTCCTCATCCACCTGCCTCATGGGATTGCTCAAAGGACAGTGTGAGACAATCTATTGCAAAATACAACTCTGAGCTACTTCCTAACTCTTCCTTTCCCACCTATTCTTTTGTTTCTTTTTTTTTTTTTTTTTTTTGACAGAGTCTCACTCTGTCGCCCTGGCTGTGATCTGGCTCACTGCAAACTCTGCCTCTCGGGTTCAAGTGATTCTTCTGCCTCAGCCTACTGAGTAGTTGGGATTACAGGTGCCCGCCAGCAAGCCCAGATAGTTTTTGTATTTTTAGTAGAAATGGGGTTTTGCCATGTTGGCCAGGCTGGTCTCAAACTCCTGACCTCAGGTGATCCGCCTGTCTCGGACTCCCACAGTGTTGGGATTCCAGGCGTGAGCCACCCGGTCCCCACCTACTCTTTAACTATGACAGGTGTGAATGTTTGACCTCTTTGTAGACAAGACCAGCACGGTGAATGGATCTTTGCCCTGCTTTCCTAAGCAAATGACAAAACCTGTAGCAGGGAGCCCTTTGAAGCTTCTGCAAGCAAACTTCCTGGAGCAGCCCAGGAAAGTCAGAACCCCTCCTTTTGGTCCCATTCAATTGGAATTTTGGAAACCAAGCATAATGGAGAAATAACTTTTTTGGTATAGCCGGAAGATGAACCCTTGGGCACAGTTTCAAAGAAGTCAAATATTTTACTGTAAAGTGGAAGAAGAAAATACCCAGATCTCTTTGCATAGTAAAGTGGTTTATGTTTTGCGTGCATTGGAAAGAAGGGAAAACAAAAGCTGTCTCAGAAGTCGACATCAATGACATGAGGAGTGGCACTGCTCCAGAGAGCTGAGGCCTTTCTCTTAGGAATTATAGACTTTCGTTCCGTATAATTAGACCCTGTGTTGCTCAACTTCCAAATAATTTAGAGAGAATTATCATGTGAGGCTGCATATATATATATATTTTTCCAAAACAACCTTCTCAATGTGTAGCAAAATGTAGTCAGGGAAGAAAAAAAATGGGAAGTTCTTTCGATTTCAGCCAAAACAATCACTTAAGCTTCAAGTCACCATATAAACACCATTAATACCTGTTAAAAGGTCGTGAGTTCTGTAAGAGATGTTTGGAACAAACAGTACTTCAGAACTACCCACAAAAATAAATAAAAAAGAGATCATATTATGTCACTGGATCCAGACAGGATGGTGAAATAGCTATGATCATGTATAAGCTTTATCTACCTTTCCAGAGAACAGTTTCAGCGACATATGTGTCACTTTCCAAATTTTGTTTATAAAATATGAAAAACATCTGTGAAATTCTGGTAAGACCACAAGAGTTTCTAATTCTTTGGATCTCAAAATGATTCTTCAGTTCTAATTAGCTATGACAAATTATGTTAATTCTAAATTATTATCATTTGTGTGGGTATTTAATTTAAAAAGTGGCATTATTTGGAAAACAGTCTCTGCAATTTATTCTAATGTAGTTTAACACGAAGCAGCTACATTGCCTTTTTGGATATTTTTAGAAGTGTGAAAATTGTGAATAGAACTTCAGGCTTTGTAGAATGGTACTCTACAATGAATCTGTGTCTGGCATCTGATGCGGGGATAAAAAATTATTGGGAATAGATTATTAGTTCTTCTGAGACAGAATTTTGAGGAACTTGTTGCAAGAGTCTTGTTTGAAGAGTCCACAAGGAACCTCCTCCTTCATACCTATACTCTGGCTAAGAATGTTGGTTCTTTTCCCCTTAATTAAAGGCGGAATCACTGATAATATTGTTGATATTAAGTGCCTACTAACCAGAAGAATGAGCTTTTAACACTTTTAATGCCACCCAAAAGCCTACCCAAAGCGCCCAGGAAAATAACCAGTTTTCTAAGATTCAGTATAATTTTATTTTGTTTTGTAGCTAAAATGAGCCAGAGCTGAATTCATGTCATCACAGTGGAAAGAAGGCAAACATCTGAGAAATGAATAAATCTCACAGCCACTAAAAGCATATTGTATTTTGGGCACAACTCTGGCCATAGAGGCAAGCACCCGAAATAACACAGATGCCTTCTCGCTGATAGTGCGGTGGCAACTTCGCTGAAAACACAGAGACAAGGACTCTTTCACTCTATCTCCCTTAAGAACTTGGAAAACAATTTTATGTCTTTGGAGAATGAGCACCAATTTAGTTTGCATCATGGATCATATAGAACAGGGTATGTTTTAATGTGCCAAAACCTAAGCAATGTATTTAACAGAGCAATCTATTTCCATGAGGGTCATGAGAAAATAATTCAGAGGCTCTAAGGGAAGTTGGAAGAAGAAGAGAGAACCCATACAAGTGCACTCGAATGGCCAGAAAGAGCAGAGATGCCGACTGCTCCAAGCGGTAGTCTGAGGCTTATTCTATTCATTTCCTTAGAATAATTTCCAGGATTTGTTCAGGCATACAGAATTGGGGGGCTTGAGGTAGGGAGTGTGTCTTATCCATGCTTGGAAATATAACAGCTTTGGAAGTTTTGTAACATTTCTTTTTAAAGCAGGCATCTTTCTAGTTCCATTATCTCTGTAGAGTCGAGGACAAAAAGTAATTCATAGACACAGGGCAGCACGTTGACCTTTCTTCAGTGAATGTCAAGGTCCTGGGTTCATAAGGGAATTAGGAAGAGGAACCTCAGTATATGAATCCAGGGGCTCCAGCCACGTGGCAGCTACATATTTGCAATCACTTTGCTTACTTCAAACTTTTCTTGGTGTGCCATGTACATTAAGAACAGATAACCAAGAAGCAGCCCTTCTCAGTGTTTTTGGCATCTACTGATTAGCACCTGACGTTCCAAGTTATTTCCTCCTCTACTCAGCAAGCCGATTTCTGTACTGTTGAACAGCAGGAAGTGGTTTCAAAGGTCTGATAAATTAGCCTTTCATTGTTTCAACTTTCAAGTGAAGTTAACAATAAAAGAAGCTTAGTATGAAAAAGATCCAGGGTTTCTTCACCTACCTCTTGTTTCTTATTTTCTTTCAGTATTGGTTTTTTTTTTTGAAGATGTTTGTGTGTTTGAGGAAGGAAAACACCAACAATTTAGATCCTAAGCTGTGCTGGGACAACTTTTGCATGTTTTTATTGAATACTTGGGATATTCCAGTGCCCAGAGAGTTAAAAAAAAAGACAAAAGGAAGAGCAGCTAGTTAATAGTCTTCATAGCCACCAGTTATCCTTCAATCTCGTATTTTCTAGAGTGCTGTGATATTTGCAGAATTAACCCACAAAACAGTATCCTATGGGCCAGCTGGTGATCAGATTGAGTTTGCCTTTGAGAACTCCAGGGGGTGTTTTAACTTAACTTTCCTACTTTTCTTCACTGTCATTTACATTGTTGCCTGAGGGTTCTTCCTAATACCTAGCCAAACTATGGGGGGGCTCTGCTGTCTGAGAGGTCAACTTCTAACAATTTAGTGTGACCTCAGGGCCACTCCATGACCTGACTCCATTCTCCTTTTTCACTCCTGTCTTTGGCCACATCTCTCAATTTGCCAGCCTATCTGCTCTCCCTGGAATCCACCACGGACACTCATGCTGTTTCCTGAATCTGGATGTAGAATTTCCCTGACCTTTTTATTTACAAAATTCTACCCTCTTTCAGGATTTTCCTTTTCCTGAGTTAATTACTCTTTATTTCTGTGTTCTCAAAACCCTTTCCTTGAGCAATGCTAAATACTTGTTTCCTTCACGTCCTTCTGTTTCTCTCACCACAGCATCTGTGAGATTAAGGATAGTATCTTTTCCACCATTTATCTCTCACAGCTCCTAGTTCAGCATCTTGCGTATCTTTCATGCTCAGTGTACTTAAAAACAAAAGAATCATAAATAAGACCGTGTTGCCAGTTGATAATTTAATGAAGAGCCTTTTTTCTTTTATCAATTATGGTAAAGCTTTGACTAGTTCCAAAAATGATTAAGGCAGATCCGGTTTTGAGCATTTCTCCTGTTCATATTTACATTGAACTTCAGCCTTTTTGTGTCAACAGCTAGAAACCATCACAATCTGCTATAATCCGTTAGTTACAAAAGGATGGAAATTATCCTACAAAAAGCACCAGGCTGCAGAGATTCTTGTTTGGAATTATTACACTACTGCTGGATATTCTAACTACCCATTTGTGTTCAAAGGGGAAGCGGCATTTGAGAAAGCTTCTAAATGTGGGTTCTGCCACCTACCATGTAGAACTCTATGCCAGAGGGTCAAACATACTTGCCATCTAATTTAGCATCCTAATATAGATTCTAACACAGCTTCTTTGACATAGCTAATTTCTCTGAGTTTCAATTTCCTCACCTATAAACTTGGGAGTAACACCTTTGTGTGGCAAGAACCCCAAGTAGTTAATCAAAATTCTAACTTTGTGCTTGATCATAAAGCACAAAGGGATTGATCATAAATGTGGGCTAGTATTGTCTTGATCTTTGTTTTTGTGTTGTCCACATAATACTTATTAACATTGCTACTAATTTCAGGTTCATCATTTCTGTTATTTTAATTTTATTCTGTCAAATAAATTATCATAAATAATCTTTTAATTGGCTCTCCTGTCCCTAGTTCTCCCCCTAATCTTGATCTCTTTCCCTTTTTTAATTCCAAGCTGCAACTGCAAGGCTAATATTTTGAAAGGAACACTGACTTCACATTATCTATTAATAAATTGTAAACCAAGCCCAACACAACATGATCCTAACCTAATTTTCAAGAATTTATAGTCTATTTTCCTTCTCAGTTTTTGTTTTTTAGTCAAACTGAACGTTTTGCTGCTCCTTTTTATGTACATTTCATGTTTTAGCCTCCATCTGAGTTTAATCAGCACATTTTAACCAGGTGCCTATATTGTGTCAGATATTTTCTGCGCCGTAGGAGTGTCAAGATAATCCAAACAAATCCCTGCCTTCCAGGAGCCCATGACTAGTGTGGCGAGGCAGGTGTGATTTTGATTCAACTTTTGCGAGATGTTTTATTCGTTGAGATGACTTCTAATTACTCTGAAAATCACACACATTTTTAGAGGTCCATCTCAAAGTAGCCCCGTATGAAAACTATATAAATCCCTCTCACTCATTTAAACTAATAGAGTTCCTTTGCTGTGCCACTTCATCTTGTCTTACTTTATGTTATTCATGTTGGTGTTTTCTTGAGGGCAGGGGTCATGCTTTATTCACGTTTGTGTTTTTTCATCGTATCTTATGTATAACAGGCTTGCAATAAATATGTGTTGAATATCAAAGGAATGTAACAGTACAATTTGACTTTAAATAGAACAACACCCAAAGTTTTCACGGACCATTTTTCAAAAGACCCATTCCCCCAAGATACTTAGCCTACAATGCTTACTTTATATAAGCTCTGTTACTTAGGCTAACAAACGATAGTTCTGGAAACCTCATATACAGAAACATAAGGATATTTAGATGAATAATATATTATACATATAAAATATAGTTTGTTACATCACCAGACTTGGCTTGAATGGACAAGAATATTGCTTGCTTATTTTCTTGATGTTCTTTCCTTACACGGTTTGTTCCACAAATGTATAAATATTAATATATTAGAAAGTTATAGAAACAGATGCAGGAAAAATAGACAGACACAAATAAAGCATGGAAGCCCGGACATAAACCAGGGATTTCAGAAATAGAAGCTGTGGAGATGTGTCTGGGAGGAGGGTCTGTTTTAGCACATTTGGGCATGCGTCTTTAAATAGGAGACACATTTCTGGAAGGAACATAGGGTCCTGTGGGTAAAGTATTGGGTTGCCTTGTTTTATATTTACTTGAGGCTATTACAGAGAATCAACTACAGAGTAAAGGGAGAGCAAAACCAAGCGACTTTGGATTTAGGGACATTAAGTACACTTTGAACAGATCAGAAGCCCTGGACAGATGCCACCACAAAAGCAGCCGCATCTGGAAGTACACGTGCTCATCTCTTTGTATGGCTTGGTGTGATTTCCATGGTTACTAAACGAGTCATTCACTTCAGCCTACATTGATGTGATCAAAATAGCTTCATCAGAGCAAATTCTCATCCCCTCTGAAGAGTGGACAGATTCTTATGGTTGTCCACGTTTGCATTAACGACCCTACTGCTTATGTGGTCACAAGTACAGCTAACCAAACAGGTGTAGTCAATGGATTTTGTTAATGATGTACCTTCAAAGTAACAATACTCACATATAAGTAGAAGTTAAAAGGATTTCAACAAATTAGGTAATTGGCTTTTTAGCTATACGTTTGGGTCGGGCATTTATAATGAGCAAATCTCATTTATTTCAATGTGTTTGATTGTTTTGAAATTAGTGACAGGTTAATAACTGTGTTATCAGATTAAAAAATTAAGCTTTTATCAGTTCATATTTACATTAAAAGAGAAAAGCCTGAAGACATTATTAACTTCAACAAGCTTCTGTAAATAAATAGGTTTTCATTAGGAAACCAGCCTTATTTATCAAGGTTATTAAAGCATTATGTAACAGAAAGCATGATTTCCAAAAATGTCCTATGATTAGGCTTATTTTGATACAACCAGGTTTGCTACACATTTGAACATAAATCAAGACAAATAACTTGTTCAGAAAAAATAAAACCTCAGAAAAATGCACCTCAGTCACTGTTTTGAGTTGCTGATTAATGTTTGTCCCTGAATCTGCTCCAGACAGATTTTATGTTTTCTTGGATGACTTTCACTGGAATATGGTTGGCTTTTATGATTAAACCCATCCTTATGGTATAATCCTTGACTAGGAGGTAGATATTGAAAAACACTTAAAATATATATGGTCAATTTCTTATCATTAACTTTTTTTCAGTAAACTTATGGAGAATAACTTTTGTGGTGATTATTAGAATGTTCAAAAACATATTTCTATTGTGAAAACCAGGTGCTTGCTTTCTGAGTCTGCGGGTCTATTCAGCCTGCCCAAGAACTGGATTCAGCTAAGGTTCTCCCTTCCACTGTGGAGCCTGGAAGATTTTATGCAAAACCAGTGACTGCGCTCCCCAAAGAAGTCTACTGAGTAGTGTGCTGGAGAGAACCTGACCAGGAATCCACGCTTTCAAGCTCTGGTTCTACCATCTGTTACTTAGGCAAATGTTTTCACCCGACTGTAGGGTTGATTAAGGCTTTGGGCTTGCCCCCAAAAACCCCATATTTGTGGATGGGAATCACTTGAAAGTATTTTCCTAGGGTCCTGTCTTAGCCATTCCGTCTACCTCTAGTAATCTTGATGGCTCTTATGCTCTAGATGAATACTGATAATACTTCTTTCACCATCTGTTTTATGTAAGCATGGTGGTCGGTAAGATTATTTTTAGTGAAGCAGCAAAACCACAGGGCCTTGTTTCTAAATCTGGTTAACCGAATGCCTTCTGTATTCACCTGTCATCACAAAATGATGCACGGGAGCACTAATTATTTTAATCAGAGTCATTCCTAATTCTGAAGTTAATCATGGCGATTCTCAGATCAGGAAGAAAATTAATTAAGATGCAATACTATTTTCTTGTCTCCCAGGGTGACATCTCCCAGGTTTCTCATTAAATCGCCCATTTAGTGTTTGGTTTCAGTGCTTTGGAGCCAGGCAGACCAGATGCAAACCTCAGCTGCATGTCCCGTCTGCTCCCTGAGCGGGCAGAGATGATGGCCTTGCTCCCAGCGGCATCTCCAGCCCTGGAACTGAGCTGGCTGCACATGAGGAGCCAAAGGCATGTTTTCTGAGGGGAGTAAGTGGAAGAATGAATGAAGTCAGCCCTTCCATCTCTTCTTCCTTAGCTGTAAAATAGGATGACAACACCTATTTGCCAGTGGTTGTTCTGAGACTTAAATCATAGATGTAATGCATTTAGTACAGTGAATGGGCACATGATAAGAATTCTATAAATGGTAGTTGTTCATCTTCCTACAGGAAGGGCAGATCTCTGAGTCATAGAAATTGCTTCTTATTTCCCACTTTCCTTTATTTCCTTATGTGGTAAAGTATAAGTTATACGTTCTACTGGTATTCAACAAGGAAAACTCTTGTTCAGGGTAATGTGCTACTAACTTTTAAGTCTGCCTATTTTAAAATGACAGAAAATCTAGTTTTTTCATTAACTTTCTACTCATCTGTTTCTGGGCCTGCTCAGCAAATCCCCACTTTCAGAGGACTGCCCTCTAAGGAACTATAGACAGGGTTTCCATCTGTATTTCCATTTTCTGAATAAGTAACGAGGGGAACTAGACTCTCAGGGCCTCCTCTGCTTGCTTCGTCCTTACGGAGCTGATGTGGGGAGAACGCTCCTCACTGTCCGGTCTAGTGATGACCACACTTCTGTAGCCACGTGGATCTGTGTACTCAAGGTCAGTTAATTCCAGAAAATCATACAGTCTCATGTTTGCTCAGATTCCCTAATTTCTACTCTGTGAAATACAAGGAATAGTACAGATCTTCAGTTTCCTGAGGGAGTGCTTCATTACTTTCCTCTTTTTCTTTTTACTTAGTCTAATGACTCAGATTCCAGCTGGGTCTGTCTAAGTTTAGGATGATCATGATCTACTTTGTAGAGAGAAAAGAAAACATTTCTTGTACAGTACAACTTATGTAATTTTTTTTTTCAGGGAAGTGAGAAAAATATAACTCAGTGTAGAAGAATTTTTGGCTCTAACATTAGATGTCAATGTTTTGTATTCTATCATTGGGGTGTGTTGTAATTTACTTATTTACTGTCTCATTCTCTCTGTAGCTAGTGAAGTTTACATTTTCAAAGCATGTTTTAATGATATGGAAAAATATTCTCAAAATAGTGACACGCAAGTGCAAGGTACAAAACAGTACAGTGTAATTCTAACTTTGTTTTTTTTAAAGGTCAATATACTTTCTTTTTTTTTTTTTCTCTTGGAAAAGAAATATTCCTAAGAGTTCATTTTATCATCTGGAGAGTGGGTTGAAGTTTTGTAAAATTTAATTTCTTCATTATAGACTGTATTATTTTAATAAAAGCTTTTCTTTGGTGTCACCCATTGTGTGCAGCACTGAGCTGGGGCCCTGGAGCCCTCGTTATTGTCCATCTGGCCGCACCACGGTCAGCACTGCACTCAATGAATTGTAACAGAATACTGATGACTCAGCATTTCTGCTGCTGACAGGAAGTCCTTGAGCAAGTCTCTTTGCAGTTCCTCCAAAAAAGGATGCTCAGGGACTCCTTGGGTGAACTGCTGCAGGCCATGGAGAGGACAACCAGGTTGCAGTAGTCAGTTTGCATTGGGCTATCCCAGAGCTAGAACAAGGGAACAGGTTAACCCCTAGAGTCCTGGAGGTCACAGACTTGGGCAGGTCCAGGTGTTAGATGCAGCTCTGCCTTTGGAGCTGGACATCCTGGTTGCCTGCTGGGAACAGGTGAGTATGTATCAGCCATCATGAAGCCTCGAAAGCCTTCATCCTGATGTAGCTGCAGATCAGGCTCTACCCAAATTGCATTGTTACTGATGAAATAATTTTTTAAAAAACCAATGGTATCTATGTGAGCATTTTCCTCATGGAGACCATTCAACAGAATGCTGTTCTTGGAGAACAAATGACTCATGCCAATGAGTAGTTTCTTTCTTTTTTTTGAGATAGAGTCTTGCTCTGTCACCCAGGCTGGAGGGCAGTGGCACGATCTCGGCTCACTGCAACCTTTGCCTCCCGGGCTCAAGCAATTCTCTTGTCTCAGCCTCCTGTGTAGCTGGGATTACAGGGGTGCACCACCACACCTGGCTAAATTTTGTATTTTTTTTTAGTAGAGATGGGGTTTCACCATGTTGGCCAGGCTGGTCTTGAACTCCTGACCTCAAGTAAGCCACCCGCCTCGGCCTCCCAAAGTGCTGGGATTACAGGCGTGAGCCACCGTGCCCAGCCAATGACTATTTTCTAGATTTTTCTCATGGTCAAGCAGCCATTATCTTTTAATAGCTTTGTTTTATTTTAACTCAGTCCCAACTGTTAATTTAAATCCTTTCTTTCATCATACAAAGAGCTAACTTCACTACGGTCTCATCTTGACAGAGTCAAATGCAGAGGCTCCAATGCTGCCCACTGGAGGAGGAGGAGCTGGAACTTAGGAAAACAGCTCGGACGCTTCATGCAAATGAGGAAGCTCAACTGGCTCCTCTTGAAAATACCTCCCAAATCATTTTCTCTTGTTTCTACTTGCCAAAATATTTATAAAATATCTTTGCCCTGTCATACCTAACTAAGCCTCTTGGTATTTATTTTTTCAGTGAGATTCTCTGATGCAAGAACCAAGCACTGGCTTTTAGAAAGTGTTCTCTCCCCCTCCCTCCCTCCCTGCCTCTCTCTCTCTCTCTCTCTGTCTCACTCTAGATGTACAATCAAATCAGTGTGCAGATGGAGGACCAAGAGTTTCACAAAGTTATTATTGTAACTTGTGGATAATACATTTCAAAATCTGAGGTCTGTGCTCCAATATCTGACCTCCTTTTCTGAAAAACATGCACATGTGAAACCTGATTTACAACTGAGGAAGTTAAACCTTTCCTTTGAAAGTAATATATCAGTAGAAAATGGAAAGTCCCATGGAGATTGGTGATCTTCTAAATTATTTGCATGAGAATAAGTAACTCCCAGGCATTCTGTAACTCTCCAAAGTCAGCACAATCGAGAGGACACATCAGGCTTTAGAAAAACTCATTCCCTTGGAAGATAATCTCAATAGCATATGTGAATAGGAAGCACATCAAAGTGTGACAGAGAGAGTGTCAGAGAAGAGTCACCTATTACAAGCATGAGCATATTACTTAGGAAAAAGTAACTTCCAGGCTTATGTGGATATTCATATAGAGATTTTCCAGGGTTTTAGAGGTCCACGATTTCTCAGGGAGACCAAAGTGCCTGCATGACTGTGAGGGGTTCTTAGTCCTCTGGGTTCTGGTTTCACTTAGATATAGCCTGGACCACATGGGTCAGTCCTGCCCAACAGACATTAGGACCCCTCCCGGGGCCCTTGAAGAGTGGGTCGGTTCTGTGGATGTGGGAAGGGGTGAGTGTTGGGTTTGGGAATCAAAGGCTGTGTGTTGAGCTTACAGTAGATAATTTGGAGCTGCTGCTTGCTTAGAGATGACCCAATATCCAGAAGTAGCTATTGTGGGCAAATGGTGTTTCCCAAAAAAGGTATGTTGAAGTCCTTCCTAACCCCCAGTACCTGTGAGAGTGATCTTATTTGGAAACAGGATCTTTACAGATGTAATCAAGTTAATTGCAGTCATACTGGAGTAAAGCAAGCCCTAAATCCAATGACTGGTATTCTTACATGGAGAGAGAGATTTGGAGACAGATCCATAGAAAGAACATTGTGAGACAATGCAGGCAGAGATGGGTGATGCTGCCATAAGCCAAGGACTGCTGGCAACCACCAGAAGTGGGAAGAAGTGAGGAAAGATTCGCTGCTGGAGCCTTCACAGGCAACCCGGCCCTGCTGACACCTTGATCTCAGACTTCTACACCCCCACATAGAGTGTGAGGTGATAGATTTCTGTTGTTTTAAGCCACCCAATTGGTTGCACTTTATTGCAGCTCTAGAAACTGATACAGTGGCTCAAACAGAGCCTCTAGATGTCTCTTCTTTTGCAATCCAAAGACTGCACCAATGTGGCCTGAAGGGGTAAGAGAACTAAAAAAATTTGCTTTTGGGGAGATAGATTTGGGTAAATTTCTCTATGCTGCGTTAGATGAGTGACATATGGTAGTAGTAAAATCCAGATAACCCTCGACTGTGATTTCAGAAAGAGAGAGCCAGGAGGCCTGGGAGCCAGCAGGCCAGCAGGGGGGTCTGCCCACTGGCCCCGAAACAGTGCACAGCGACATTAGAGCAAGGGCCCATCCTGTGCTTCTCTGGAGCTCCATGGAGCAGAGCCAGGTGGAGGGGCAGGAAACTGCACATTGGTGGGGTGGAGGGGCTTGGAAGGACTGAGACAAGGTGTGTGCATGGGGATAAGGGCGTTCCTGGTCCCCTGTGACGCGTCAGTGACCAAGAGGCATCCTCCAGAAGAGGCAGACACTGTATGGGAAGGGAGAAGCAGCATGAAGGAATGTGCTTTACACAAGGGGATCCGTTACAGATTCCTCGCCACGTTCCTTAGACCCACGGCCTGATATTCCGCTCTGAAATAAGGCAAAGAATTCAAAAACAATCGCTCTGGGAGAAAAAAGCGAGTTCTCTTGATATCCTTGCTTTCTCCTGGCCTCACTTTCTCTGATGTTCCCCTGGCCTCTTGAAAATCAATCAGCCTACATCAAGGGTATCTATGACATGCTGCTGGGGGCGGCACAGAAGTGAATGTCACGGAGACGTCAGGGCATGCGCATATTCTTTGGCGCCCACCGTCTTATTTTCTTAACTTACTGGGAAATCTTTTTGTTAAAGTGTACACATTAAATTTCTTCCTGGCCTCATCAGCCCCAAGCCCAGGCAGTGGCGGTTCCCCATGAGGACAGCGTACCTTCTGAAGAAATGCACCCAGATCAGAATGGTATACGAGTCTGTCCTATTCTGGCTCTAGAAAAGAAATGTCACAATAAATAGGTGGGTGGGATGCTGCCCCACACTCCCCCAAACAACCAAAACAGCAGCAAGATCGAACTGAGGACAAGGTTATCATCATACACTCTTTTCTTTACACAGTTTGATGCCTACCTGCTTCTCAGGACAAACACTGTGGAAAGGAAACTGGTGGATACTTACAGTTTTTAGTTTGTTACATATTACAATTAGTCACCATTAGCTAATTACATGGAAAAGGGGAAATCTGGCTGTTTTACCCAGAGTTGGTTTCAGGTGGGTGTGATACTGGCAGCCCCATGGTTGGTTTTGCTGATTCGGTTCCTCTTTCCTTGCCCCCTATTTAATACAAAATTCCTCTAACGAACTTCCTGTGTGACCACTGGTCAGCATTTTAATAGAATGGAAGCACGTATCACGGCAAAGACCAGAGTGTTAATATCCTTCGCATCTGCCATTCCCACCTCCTCCTTGCTTTTCCAGTCCTTTCCAACTCTGCCTAGGATGAGGGGAGAGGAGGGAGAGAGGAAGGGTGAGAGGGAAGCAAAGTCATTTCCAGCATTTTAAAGTCAGCTCTCCCAAAACGCCCTCTCTCTCCATACCCTTCTACCTACCGGGGCTCCAAAGCCTTCCCTCTACCTGAAACCACTCAGGCTGCAAGGAAGCCTCTTCAGGTCCCCCTCGTCCTTGATCATTACACCGGCTCTTGAGGATCCTTTCTCTAAATTTGGCAACAAACTTCTGTTGCAGACTCTTCTCACTATTGGAATTCCCTTTCAGGGACTGCTCTCTGCAACTTATAGGGCTGCAGCAGCTTATCTGACCATTTAAGGCTCTACACTGTGCAAACAGAAAAGGAGCACACTCCTCTCTCAGACACATTGTAAGAAATTTTATGCAAGCCCTGTGCATTTTCAGAACACAGGATTGACCCTCATGGGCAGGAATGTGAGACTAGGTAGGAAAAGAGGGTCATGGGATGTGGGGGAGCTGCCTGAGGGCTGGTAGGAACTTGCCAGGGGTCCTCATATCCCTTCATGAGACAGTTGCCTCATCAACCTATTTCAAGGGATGGCCCTGATTTCACGGTGAAAAGCAATGCATGTTTCTGCAGATACATCAATGCTCTAACAGTAACATGTTCTCCGCTTTGACATCCTAGGAGATTTGCTTCCATTGAATCATAGTAAACTTTTTTTTTTTTTTTTGCTTCTTGGCAGAATATTATTTGCAGATATCTGCAAATTTGGGAGGAAAGCTTTTTTTTCTAAATGGAACTATCCTGAAAACAAAGGGGAAAAAAGGGTAAACACACACACACACACATGCTCACACAAACACACACACAAACACACATACACACATGCTCACACACACAAACACACACACACTCACATGCAAGCCTTCCCCCAAATCCTTCCAAGTCTTCATTCTATTTAAGCTGTTTATAAATAATATCTGATGATAATCTCATTGAAAATGCATCTGTTTTCATGTTAATTTTTGTTAATTTGAGATCCCTAAATGATATCACAAAAATACTGTGTGTACGTTTGTGTGTGTGTGTGTGTAATGTACATTTGTGTGTGCGTGTAATGTACATTTGTGTGTGTATGTGTATGTGTGGGTGTAATGTACGTTTGTGTGTGTATGTGTCTGTGTGTGTAATGTACATTTGTGTGTGTGTGTGTAATGTACGTTTGTGTGTGTATGTGTGTGTGTGGGTGTAATGTATGTTTGTGTGTATGTGTATGTGTCTGTGTGGGTGTAATGTACGTTTGTGTGTATGTGTCTGTGTGTGTAATGTACATTTGTGTGTGTGTAGTGTACGTTTGTGTGTGTGTGGGGGGGGTGTAATGTATGTTTGTGTGTGTGTGTGTGTGTGTAATTTTGTCCCCTTAGTCCGTGATGAATTAAATTAAGTAGTTCACCTATAGATAACTAAAATTCTATACATGTCTTCGTGCAGTTTACCTTATTTAACAGTTGCAATGAACACATATCCCAGAAAAATGTTTACATTTTATTTTTAGTATAATCCTAATATTGCTGAGTTCCCAGCAACACAATTACTTATTGCAGCCAACATCTACCGTGCTTACTATGACAGCAAGCTCTTTCCTACGTTCTTATATCAATACCACACAAGGTAGGGCCTGTGATATTTCTGATTTGTGGATGGGGAAGCAGAGCCATAGACAGGTGCCAAGTCACCCAGGTCTCAGGGGTGGGGTGGGGTCTCCCCACAGGCAGCCTGGCTCAGACACACTCTCCACTGCCACAGCACAAGGGACCCTTGTCATCATCCCACAGAGTTTGCCTTGGCATTGCTTCTTAGGTGCTTAGAGACGGTCAGTGAAGAAGCAATCTCGACAAACTTTGTGGTTTTGTCATCCTCAGAGATGACCAATCTTCATGAAGTTGTTGTCGTGCAAGCCTGGGCTTCTATTAAAATAAAAAAGCGTGCTTGGCACCTAAGGCAGTCGCGGAATAAAAGCAAGCAGCAAACTGATGTTCTCATTTAAAAGTCTTTCCTGGCCTGTGAGTGCCCTGGGCCTACAAAGGTGAAAGAAGCCTGACGTTAAAGGAACTGGGCATTCTGGAGGTTCCTGGGCAGACCTGAGACTCCAGAGAAAGTAGGAAGAGAAGACAGATTTTCAGGAAAGGTTGAAGCCAATGTCAGTTAATGATGGCAGTGTTCGTTTCTGTTTGTATACCTTTAACAGTCTAAAAATGGGGCTTCAGACACTATACCTTTCCTAAATGAAACCAGTGCCTGCTTCGTTACAGGCACATGGTACGTACTGTGGGTGACATCCAGCCCCTTCAGTTTTCCAGAGTCTTTCCTGGGGTCTTGCTTGGCTCAGGGCCACTGGGACACAACCCACCTGATGACACCAGGGTGTGTCAAGCCTGTGGTCAAGGTTCACACGTCTGTGTGTGCCACAACCACTGCAGAGGGGAAAGACGTCATCCGCACAACAGCCCGCCCTCAGCAGGGACTGGGAAAACCAGGAACCCGATGGTCCATAGTCAGGAAGACTGGAAGGCTCCCCAGCAGGCAAGGCCACCCCACTTTACTAAACATACCATCCCTACTGGCGTGGTTTCTCCCTGCGCCCCACTTTACTAAACATACCATCCCTACTGGCGTGGTTTCTCCCTGTGCTAACATTTCTCCTTCAAGTTGGCATGCCAAGTAAAGCACAGTGAAAAACGTCTGAGTTCCGGGTTGCTCTTAGCAACATCTATGAATCTGAGCCTCTAACCTCCTTCCCTATAGAGCAGTGCCTGAAGGAAGGACTGGCAGTGTTCACTGGCATCGGAATTGCCCACGAGTTTTCCCTTGTCAGCAATTATTTAAGTGCTCCAAAAGCATTGTTTCTTTACTGTTTTCAAGGCAAGATAGAAGGAGAGGTTAATCTTGCGTAGAATTTCCTCTGCTTTCAAGTTCCAGGTTGGGGGTGTAAAGAGGTTTGATAGAGAAGAACCGCAGTTGTCCAGGCCTGACTGCAGGAGAAAGCAAAGTGGCTGGGGACAGGGGGGTGTGGAGAGCAGGTGGTCTCCCGTCTCTTCCACCAGGGTCAGGAATGTGTCTCTCCTTTACGGGACCCATTGCCCTCCCTGGATGGCTGTACCGTTTAGGGAGGCCTGTGCTGACAATACAGGTGCAATTCAAAAGAAATTCCATTAAAATAAAGTGGGCAGTGGGGAGAAAAGGGGAATTCTGTCATGAAACATAAAACCTAAAATACTGTCTGGTCAAAACCTAGACAGCCTATAAGGCCCATGAGAGCTTCTGACGCCTGGGTGGGGAGCTGAGGGGTGGGGCTGTGAGCAGGGTCTCAGCCCAGCCAGGAAGAAGGTGGCTGCCTCTGCGGGGATGGGCACTGCAGCGTGGTGGGCAGACGTGATGAAGGCAAGGACTTTCCCACTGACCATGCAAAATCTTCACAAAGTCAGGATCTGTTCACAGTCTAAAGATCGAGACCTCATGTTGAGTTCTGAGGTAAAATGGGAAAACAATTTTAACAGTACAGTGAAGTTTCCTGCCAATAAGCAAACGCTTCCGCCCTCCGCTCAGCTACAGAAACATTTGGGAGCTCCAGGGAGGAGGCAGAGGAGCACAGGCGCTGCCAGTGTGGGCCACACTCAGGAGTCCCTTCACAATGGCAGCGACCTGCTTCGTGAAATGGACACCCTACGGGATGGAAAACAGTGAGAGGGAAGCCACGGCATTAAGACGTGATAATCACAAAACGTTTCTGTGCTTTCCACGGCTTCCTCAACATCTGCCCCCACTTCCAAGTCCATCGAGGCAGCCTGTTTATGTGGAGCTTTGAGACGACACATATACTTTGCTGACCCTAGAATGACACCCTTTCCACATTTAAAGCAATTTTCGTGTAAATGATTGTGCCGTTAACCTTCCAGGGTCATTCAAATATTTTCTGAGAAACTGGCTGCTTTTGGGATTTTCTCAGAATGCCGTGTGTTTCATGTTTGTGCAGAACAGATGACAGGCGAGGCATTCCGACAGGACTTCAGTCGATTTCACTAATTCCTGTCAGGGGAAGTGGAGGGTTGGGATTCATAAAGCCCATAAAGCCCGGAGATTTTCCTTTTTCCAAAACAGAAAAAACAAAACATGCTGTGTGGTTTTGCAACCGGGCAAGTTTTGAAATATTTTGAAGCTTTCTGCTTTGCCAAGTATTTCATAAAAAAACTATTTTCTTTTTGTTTCATGCCAAAAAATGTCACCCCCAAATATTTTTTCCCATATCTGGTCACATGTCCAGGATTTTTTCTTTCCTAAGAATAAATAATTTTTCTGGGTTATAAAAATGCCACTTGCTCTATCAGATTAAACATATCTTTATATAGAAAAAGCATCTGAAACATTCCCCAAGTGGGTCTAAGGGAGGAGTCTTAATACAATTTTGTTAAATTAATTTTGATTAAATATTAGGCCTTGAGTTCTTTCTGTGACTCTCACAAAGTTCAGGCTTATTTTGTTACACTTTCAATTTTCCCTCTTTTCACTATCCACATACTGTTTCCTTTTATTAGAAAGCATTCAAGAAGAACTGATTTCTGTGTTTGACCAAAATAATATGTTGGAAATAATACCAGGGCAAGGGAGCCCTCTGGGTTCCATTCTCTATTTGCATAGTTAGCTGGCATTAGAAGGTTCAGCTGTCAGGCACTCAAGAACTCTAGCATCAAAAAAGTGTGAACTTGCAAATGAGCTGTCAAGGTTCCTAGCAGGTGACTAACACAGCTGAGAGCTGACTTGTCTCCATCCTAGTGCTCTGTTGATCTTGCTGCTGGGTAAAGCACAGGCACACGGGAACACTGAAAAATGGCAATTTGTATAGGTTGGACTGGCATTTCCTTTTTTACCAGTTAAAATGGTAATTACACTCACAAAGTCAAAAAGCTGAATAAATGATCTTAGAGTTGGAAATACGGGGCAAAACAAAACACAGGTTTGAAAATGCAGTAATAGTTATACACCTAAAATGTGGAAAATGTTCATAAAGAAATGAATTGTAGGTCATTAGCTCTGGCAAAACTACCAAAGGCCTGCCGGGACTAATACGCAACAGATTTGAAAGTTAACACTGTGCAACTTGAAATGCATGTATGTGTTATTGATGTTTAACTAACCATTGTAAGTAAATCTACTGTAAGCAAAAAGCATTCGAAGTTGATGTTATTGCTAGTTTGCAGGGTAATTCCGAAAGTTCGTGTGTTCGTTGGTGCGTGAGAGGATGTGTGTATTGAGGTGTGTGTTCAGGCTGGGGGCTTCTGGTCCTTAGAAACGGTTCCCTCCACACTTCCTGGTTTCCAAATCTTCATCACTCTTTTTAAAATCTAAACATGCAGGTTTATTTTATATGGAGAGCACATTGCTATGAGGAGATGTGACATTTCAGAAACCGCACATGGCACTGATTCTGAAATGCCACCAAGTTTTTCAGAATATACCCAAAGTCTCTCAAAGATTAATGATACACTAAGAAACTGCAGGACGCAGCAAATTTTGTTGCTTGTCTTCAACCCACTGTCACGCTGCCACAAATCGAGCCAATAAAATTGCCATCCCTCTCCCATCTTAAAATTGCATGACCCTTCTCCCTCATGTACGGGGAATCTGTTATTTACATTGTGAAAATATCAAGCATCTCCAAACACTTACGTTTTGTGGAGCCGGGTCTCCCATGGTAAAATGAGAGAGGCCAACACGGTGAGTTTGCTTCCTAGGAATGGTAAATCAGCCTCACGATGCCCTCAAACCAGAAATAATACCCTTCATTTGCTGCAACTGGTTTAGTATCAGTGCTATAAAAAATAGATGATGGAAAACCGGAGCCCTTGACAGAAACACAAGTCTGCTGTGTGTGGCTTGTGCAGGAATGGAGCAGTGAGAAGCGGTGGTCTTGTCCACACATCATACTGGGGCTTCTCCCATGCCGACAAGCGGAAGCACGTGCACAGTGGACACCCGCTGTCAGGACATTCATCCCTGCTGGCATGTAAACGGCAGGGAGCTCAACAGCTAGAATTCAAGTGGCACAGAAACTTGAGCCTGTGGAATATCACCGTGGAGTGCGCAGGCCAAGTTCTTTACAGCGCTCTTTGCTTTTGCAAAGAGGTAATTTCCAACTCAAGAATGCCCTGTGGCTTTGGCGTCAAGAAAGCTGAAAGTCAGTGAAACAAAGCCTTGAAGGTCATCCAGTCTGCGCTGCAGCAGGAAGTGAATGTTGGGAGTCCCAGATGCAAAATAGGCAGCTCAGCCCAACATTAACTCAGTCTGGCACTAACTCAGCCCATCATCAACTCAGCCCAGCACTAACTCAGACCAGCACCAACTCAGCCCAGCACTAACTCAGA